>NW_017674722.1:0-52656 GCF_001879085.1 Nicotiana attenuata | reverse complement strand
TATATGGATCGGGCTGCACGCCGCAGCGATATGTTGGATCGGGCTGCACGCCGCAGCGATATAGCGCTTGGGTTGTAGGAGCCCCTCCGGAGTCTGCACACCCCCAGTGAGCGCAGTCGACTATATATATGGATCGGGCTGCACGCCGCAGCGATATGTGGATCGGGCTGCACGCCGCAGCGGTTACTATATGGTACCTATTGAGCGTGAGTGCTGAGTGTAAGCGCTGATTGGTAAGAGTTGAGTCACGAGTGACTGAGAGGCTAGCCGAGGGGAGATAGATATATACATGCACATGAGTGATGCTTGCCTGAGGGGCCTGGTTATGAACTTATTGATTTTCACTCCTCTTTAAGTGAGTTTCTATCGAATATGTTGAATTATTGACTGCTTTCACTCATCTTTACACTGAGCCTCTGTCGAAAACGTTGAATAAATGTTTTTAAACAACATTCATTTAAGCTGGGGTTTATGAGATGTTCAGAACTTGATCACTGTTTTTGCTTTTGTTATTTCCACTGAGATTTTCTTGTTATGAAGTGTTTATGACTCCTGTTTTGCCCGAGGGGCTGTTTACGAACTATGTTTTTCCCGAGGGGCCGATTATGGTTTTTCAGCTCTTTTATTAAAAATGGTATTGAATCCCTACTGAAACTGTCGGAAGGCATTTTAAATGATTTTTACCAAAAGCTGGATTTTAAATGAGGCGATTGACTCGTATTCTGATTTAGCAGCCTGTGTGCTTATGGAGTTTAACATAAATGTGGATTCATTGTTTCCTACTGCTCAGTCTTTATCTACTCTTATTACTTACTAGGTTGGAGTACTCACATTACTCCCTGCACCTCGTGTGCAGATTCAGGTATTTCGGAACCTGGTAGCGGGTGTTGGTTGCTCAGACGCGAAGTCATCAGAGTTAGCAAGGTGGCTGCACGACGTTCGCAACACTGATTCCTTCCTCTCCTTTTTCATTTATGTACTTAGTACATTTTGACTGTTTTTGTTGTATCCAGACCTTGGTAGATGCTCATGGCTAGTGACACCCCGATGTCAGGCTTGTATGTTATTCCGCACTGTTCATTCAGACGTATTATGAAATATTGTTTAATTAAAAGCTTAAAAATGACTCTAGATGATTAAAGGGTTATATGAGTGTTGTGTCGGCTGGCCTTGTCTTCACGAGAGGCGCCATCTCGACCGGGCCGGTTTGGGGTCGTGACAGTTACATACTTAACTATCCCGTGTCCCCAAAACCCCCTTAACTATTGTGATGACCCGATATGTCATCTTATGTTTTAGAACCAAACTCTGTGCTTCGAAGCCTTTAGAACCTCATTTTAGCCTTCCTCGATCTGCGTGCATAGTCAGGGTATTGACACGGAAGGCTTATATGCTAAAAACTGATAAAAATAAGAATTTTTGCCTTAAAAGTTAATTTTAATCGACTTCGGTCAATATTTTGGAGTAAACGGACCTGGACCCGTATTTTGACGGTCCCGGTGGGTCCATATTAAAATATGGGACCTGAGCGTATGCCGGGAATCGAATTCGGAGGTCCCTAGCTCGAGTTATGATCTTTCGTTGAAAATTAAAAGTCTGAAAGTTTAATGGTTTTAAGAATTGATTTATGTTTGGCCTTGCTGATACCGGGTCCGTATTTTGGTTTCAGAGCCCAGTACAGGTCCAATATACTCCCTCTGTTCCAGTTTATGTGAACCTATTTCCTTTTTTGTCCGTTCCAAAAAGAATGACCCCTTTCTAAATTTGGTAATAATTTAGCTTAAACTTACAATTCTACCCTTAATGAGAAGCTTTTATAACCACACAAATGCTCTGGGCCCCTTTTTGACTTGTTTAGGACCACATATTCCAAAAGTCTTCATTTTTTCTTAAAATCCGTGCCCAGTCAAACAGGTTCACATAAATTGGAAGGAAGGAGTAAGATTTATGGATTGTCTGTGAAATTTGGTGAGAAACGGAGTTGGTTTGACGTGATTCAGACGTCCGTTGAGAAATTAGATGTTTCAAAGCTTTCTTGAAAATTTCATTTGATTTGGTGTTCAATTCATAATTTTAGGTGGTATTTTGGTGTTTTGATCTAGCGAGCAAGTTTGTATGATGTTTTTAGACTTGTGTGCATAGTTGGTTTGGAGCTCCGAGGACTCGGGTGAGTTTCGGATAGGCAACGGAGTGAATAGAACTTAGAAATCATAGCTAGTGTGCATCAGACATGCAGATTTTGCATTTGCAAGATCTGACTCGGAAATGCGAGCCTCGCATTTGTGAAGGAACCATCGCATTTGCAAGCAGTGGGCTGGACCTTCGCATTTGCGAAGTTTAGGTCGCATTTGCGATCCTCTCCTGCTTGCATTTGCGAACACTCGTTCGCATTTGCGATGACTGCAGGCCTAGGACCCCTTTCACATAATGTCGCATTTGCGAACCCTAGGTCACAAATGCGATACCAGCATCTGAACAAAAGATGACTTAGACGGGATTTTTCTCCCATTCTTCAAATTTTCAAACCTAGAAACATAAGAGGCGATTTTTCAAAGACTCCTTCTTCCCTAAATCATTGGTAAGTGATTCTAACCTATCTCCTTTTAATCTTTCACTATATTTCACAAGATTTCAACCTAAAATCTAAGATTTTCATGGTGGAATTGGGGATTTTTGGGTAGAAACTAGGGATTTCGAAAATTGGGGATTTAGACCTCAAATTGAGGTCGAATTCCTAAACCAATTGTATATCCGGGATCGGGGGTGAATTGATAATCGGGTTTTGGTCCGAATTTCGAGTTTGGACCAAGAGGGCCCGGATGTTGACTTTTGTTGACTTTTTCAATAATGGCCTAAATTGAATCCTTTGCAATCGTGGGTAGTTCCTAATGCTTAATTTGAATTATTTGGTTGGTAATATGCTAGATTCTACTGGTTCGGAGGCTCGTTGAGAGGAAAAACTGTGGTTGAGCTTTGAGTTTGGCCGTTGGAGCGAGGTAAGTGTCGTGGTTAACCTTGGCTTGAGGGATTAGGTCTTATTTTCCTATTTACTACGTGTTTGAATGTTGGGTACAACGTATAGCTGAGGTGACGAGTACCTATGCGTTGTTGTTGAGTCATAACATGCGAGTGGGTCTTATTCATGTAATTGTTGCTTTCCGTGATCAAATTATCCATGCTTAGACTAGTTAATCGTTATGTTGATCGTTCTTATCATGTTTACGGACTTTGGTGATAATTGAGTACTGATTCAAAGTTGAGGTTGATATTGTGGAACCAATTTTGAAGTAAGACTTGTTCTTGTTGTTTTTATCTCCGTGTTGTCATTGTTCATTGTTTTGGTGAGGGAGAGTGTTAATGCACGAAGGGTGATGCCGTGCCATTATGAGAGAGTTAATGCACGAAGGGTGATGCCGTGCACTTCCCTTTACTGTGTTTACTTGTTCCTATCTGTTTAAGGTATATTGGATGACCAAGTTCTTATTACTTCTGTGGTTCTTTATCTTGTGATCCCCTCAGCATGTCCCCCTCCCGATATTACCTGTCTAGCTTTTATTTACCGTTATCTTTGTACATATAATGTTAAATTGCACAGGTTTATTTGTGGGTGTCTTTTCTTAGCCTCGTCATTACTTCACCGAGGTTAGGCTCGACACTTACCAGTACATGGGGTCGGTTGTACTGATATTGCACTTTGCACTACCTGTACAGATTTTAGTACTGGTCCGAGCTGATCGTGAGATTAGCTGCTGGATTCATCCGATAGGAGACCCAAGGTAGATCTACTAGCGTCCGCAGACCCTGGAGTCCCCTCTAGACATTTCATTTTACTGTTTCTTTCATTTTGAAAACGGTTGTATTTCTTTCAGACATTTACTTGTAGTGAAATCTTAGAAGTTCGTGAATTGTGACTCCAGATTCGGGTAGTAGTACATATTGAGGCTGTTATGAATTTTCGCATTTATTTTAACTCGGTGTAGCTTATTTGCGTTAATTACTGAAATGTATAAGAATTGGATTAATGATTCTCTAACGTTGGCTTGCCTAGCAAGTGAAATGTTAGGCGCCATCACGGTCCCAACGGTGGGAGTTTCGGGTCGTGACAACTATATACACCTATATATATTAAAAATTTCTCGTCGATTTTTTAGTGGTGAATATGATACACCCTTCTATTTACTCACCCTAATCTAATATATCAATTTAATTAAGAATTTTAACTAATAATAAAAAATAATTAAATGAGTAAATGTTTGGGGGTTAAAAAATCAAAGAAAGAAGGTGAAGGGATAAACACATAGTCATTTGTAAAAAAAAAAATCTCTTCCATCTCCTTCGATACACCATGTCTCAATCGTGGTTTTCATCATTAAACTTCGATTAAACATTGAATTTTTTCATTAACCTTCATTTTCACTAGAAATTTTAGTTTAATACGAGATTTGGGATAAAAAAAAATTAGGGCTTGGTAAAAGTTACGGGCTTTTAATGGACTAAATAGTGTTGAAAGAAGAAAACCTAAATGAAGAAGAAAGATAATTTCAGAAGAAACAAGAGAAGAAATTTTTTCCAGATGAAACCCACAAGAATAAAGGAAGAAGAAAGATATAAAAAATGAAGAATAAGGCTAGAATACAAAGAAAATAGAGAAAAAATAGAAAAATTAAATTTTGTAAAGAGGGTAACCATTAGAGACAGCCAATTTGGGCCATTTTTACGTACAATTTCATCTCCCACATGCCTTTTGGCGAGTTACCTTACATATTCCATTAAAAAAGCGATAAGGTTTTTTTTAAATATATAGGGGGATATAGTTAATTAAGGGAGGTCTTAGGGACACAGGGTAGCTTAATACAAAAACGTGATAGTTTAGGGTGGGAGGGGTGTGTTTAGGGTATTCACTCAATTATTGACAAGTTTTAACAAATGGACGAATCTTGCCTTGTTCACGAATTCTGTAAGGTAGGGGCATAACTTTGGGATTGTGTCATTCCATCTGTCTTGTTAAATTGTTCACAAGTCCTGCAGCATATCAAATATTGCATTAATTGATTTTCCATTCACGAAAATATCGTACACCAAATATTTTAATTTTTTCAAGCAATTCAAAATACCTATTAAATTATTTTACCAAATTCAAAATTGTAAATATTCTTGAACTTTATCCTTCCAAGTGCACACGCTAATCAGATTCATTTTGGCGAGATGGATGGAGTATTAAAAGTCCATGTAAATGCATGCAACTAGCTATCTTAATTAAGATGCAATTATTATAGTGATGAATAATGAGAAATCAGTATTGTCATGCAATATATATACTAGTCAATAGCAATCAAAATCAAGAGAGAAACCAATAAAGAAAATAAGGCAGATTGGCACCGACTATATATATGGTTATTACTAAAATAGGTAGGTCAATATCCACTAAATTAATCTCCACACCAACGAGGTCCATGCATTGACCGAAACTAAAAAAGGAATAATTAAAACTTAAATTCGAAAATACAATGTTAGATTAATTTTAGAAAATACATATATAAAATATCTAGTTTGGCGAAGAGATCATGTGTTCACGTATAAGCTACCCTATAAATCCGCCTCTCCCCCAGACACCCGCTAAAAATATTTTATCCCGTCGAATATTCTTTAACGCTTCAGCTCAGAAGGTTGTGCGGGAAGTGACCTAGGAAAGAACACAAGGGAAGGGTTCATCNATGCGTTTTTAGATTGTTTAAGGAGCAAAAGAGATATCCCTCATTCTGAAAAACAACTACAAGGAAGGGAAATATATATCTAGCTTCCCCTCCAGTATATTTTCCTCCAGTATTTCTCAATAGTATTGTAGGATGTTTCCATGTGTCACTAAAACTTTTAAAGGCCAGATATTGCCGGGATATTTCAATATCAATTTTATCTTACTTTAACATATAAAATTAATATAACACGTTATTATTTCAATGGTAGAATTCTCCGGAATGTATTGTAGATTTGATTCTTTATTATTAATTTTAAAGCCAAAAGTACTCTAATTAACTTGTTTACAGTTCTAATTGTAGAGGTGATTAGGAGCAACACTTGTATTTTTCTTTTCCTCTTTTCCTATCCATCTCACTTCATTTATCACCTCTCTTCTCTTTCCTTTTTTCCTTCTTTTTCTATCATCTTCAATTCATTTAACTGGTGGGAAATGTTAGATCTGATTTTAATGATGAAAATAATATATTTGTTCTTTGTATAGGAGCTCATGGAAAGCATTCAAGATTGAAAGAATCAATCAGAGAAGATCAAGGAAAGCATCCAAGATTGATGGAATCAATGATAGTGTTCAATACTGACGGAATCAATTAAGGCTAGACTGAAGGAATCAATCAATCAAGAGTATCGAAGATCTTGCAAGATAATCAATCAAGTATGCTAAATCTGGAAGGACCAAGATTCAAGGAAGGATATCCGGCGCTATCAAGTCATGTATAAGGTAAGTCATTAAAGTCGTCTCGCCAAGACAAAGCCGTTGCTGAATAACCTTATTCGTGGAAAGAATCAATCTCTTTCTGAGGATCAAATCTCTCGGGTTGGCAAATCTCTTCAGAAATCAAGCCTCTCTCAAACTATTTAATCTCGTCTCTATACCTTAGCACATATACTTTGATCGAACCAAATACCCTCTTTATTCTACTGCAAACAAATATTGTAGCTCTACTAGATCTGCTGTGTAACAAGTTAGAGAATGAAAAGAGAACAACATTGGTGAGGCATTGTATCAAAGAGAAACAAGTGATATAGGAACTGAGCTATCGGTGTAGATCACACCATTCACCGTGTACTCGAGAAACTCATTCACTGAAAGGGAACTCCCTTGCAACCCAAGGGGACTGGACTAGGATTCACATTGAATCCGAACCAGTATAAAGATTCCGGTGTCTTTAATTCCTGCATTTAATTTCTGCATCTTATATTATATCCTTACTGTTATCAAGTTATTACATCTAGTCGACTAATTTGAAAACTACTTAACTGATAGCGATTAATATTGAAAAATAAAAAATTCACCCCCCCTCTTGTACTTCCAATTGGTATCAGAGCAAGGCTCACATTTTTTCTTTTGCTTAACAGCTTGTGAGAAAAGATCATGGCAAATCAAGTTATTATAGGAGCACTGTTCCAAGAAGGAACTTCGCAAGTGAGGCCACCATACTTCAATGGACAACATTTCTCTCACTGCAAAGTGCGTATGGAAATATACGCAAAGGCTTATGATATTAAAGTCTGGAGAGTTATCAAAAAGGGGAACTATCCTCTGCCGGCTGTCGCTCAACCACTTGCTAATCCTGAAGATATAGATTCATATACACATGAGCAAATGACAGTTGTACAAGTCAACAACAAGGCAAAAAATTTGCTCTACAATGCTATAAGTGGTGAAGAGTATGAGAAAATCTCCAGTTGTGATACAACCAAAGAGATGTCACTACTACAAAAAGGACCTTTAGCGGCAATAAAAAACAACATTGTCGGCAATAAAAATAGCCGCTATATCATTTATCGGCAATTGATCTTTAGCCGGTGATGCCGGGGTCGGTAAAGCCTTTAGCGGCATTTCTGTCAAAAGCTGGTAAAAGG
Source organism: Nicotiana attenuata (assembly GCF_001879085.1). Classification (NCBI taxonomy): domain Eukaryota; kingdom Viridiplantae; phylum Streptophyta; class Magnoliopsida; order Solanales; family Solanaceae; genus Nicotiana; species Nicotiana attenuata. The sequence continues at coordinate 45,036 of NW_017674722.1, read as the reverse complement.
TATGACTTATTGCCGCTAAAACGCATCTGCTTTAACGGCAATTGTTTGCGGCAATTATTATGGCTGCTAAATCCATTCTAAAAACGACTAATAATGCTCCTTTAACGTCCATTTTTATAGCCACTAAATTCAAAATATTTGTCGCTAAAAGTCCATACCTTTAGCGGTAATTGTTTTGTGGCAATTAAAGTGGCAACAATATCTCTTCTAAAAACATATTAGTATGCCCCTTTAGCGTCCATTTTAATGGATAGTAAAGTCAATTAAATTGCCGCTAAAAATCATCTTTAATAGCAATATAATGGTTACAATATCCCTGTATAAACGTCTTAATCCTGTTAAATTAGCACTAAAATTCACAAGCTATAACGGTAAGTTTAGCCACCATTAATAATAGCTACTACATTCGACGAAAAAATAATGCAAATAACAAAACATATTGATATTAATTCATAAAACTATAGTATATCTCGTTAAATCTTAACAAACAAAAGGAAGTACTAATCCAAAATATTAATATTACAAAACCTTAAAAAATAACTCATATTATTTGAAGTAAATAGCTAATGTCATTATATAACTAATCTTAACAATAACAATCTTCAAATAATCTCTGAAACTCTTCGTCATATTGAAATCTTCCACCCGCAATATTATCGAACATCAGACTGTATGACCAAAAATTATAAAATAACTATGTCAATAGGAAGTAAATGTTGCCAAACAACAAAGCTGATAATAGTTTGCGAGCTTATGAAACTAAAAGTCCATAACCAGAAAGGGACACAAGAAAAATTGCAAAAATCTGCTTCATTAATGTCCCAAAAGTATGTATAGTGTCATCTATGAAGTATTTTAGTATATCTGTAAATGCATATCATACAAGCAAACATATCAAATCAGCCTTTTGAGCATATCATACAAGCAAACATATCAAATCTGTCATAAAGTACTATTCCGAGTTTCATCCTGAAGCACAAAATTTCCAGAATCTATGGTGAGCAATCCTGAGTTGTTCAATATAGGTGTATTCGGATTGTCTATCCATAATTTCTTATCTTATGGATCACCTGCATACCATATTCCGAGATAATTTTTATCCGTTTGTGGGATAGAGAATGATCCTAACTTGAACTTTCCACCTTCTGAATCAAGTACTTGTGAGTGATTGAGTTCATCACCAGGCTTCATTGAGGTTATTGCAGCTACAGATGAAAGGTTAATGATACATTTTTTGCTGCAGAATAAGGTCAAGATGAGGAAGAAGATGTGACTGGCTAAAGATTCCATTTTGGCAGCTAGAGACAAAAAAAATAGTTGCCGCAGGTTACTACTGCTGTGAATGCATATGGTGATGGTACAAATGCTGCAGGTGTTAAGGTAGTGCTCGAAGATTTTATACAGCCTCAAAAGTTGGTGGACGATCAGGCTACTGTTGGTGTTCAAGCAGCACGTTTGAGGGTTGGTAATACTGGTGGTGTTCGAGCTAAGCCAGGGATTCATACTGTAAATGATAGACTTGTAGTGAATGTACAGGATGGAACAAATTTTATGATTACTGAAGAAAAAACAGCAGATTCAAAACTTGCACCTGTGAAGGATGCTTCTGATGTGCATGTTGAGGGGCAAGGTGTTGAAGGTAATTTAGAGGATGATTTGGCAGAGGGAGATCGAGGAACAACTGGGTTTGAGCAGGCTGTTCGAGGTTCTGCTGGTAACACTATACAGCCTCAAAATTTGGTAAACGAAAAGGATACTGCTGCTACTCAAGCAGCTCAATTGAGGGTTGGAAATGCTGGTGGAGTTAAATTGCAGTCAGCTGGAGTTCTGCATTTAAATGCTGGTGTTTGAAAAACTACTGTTCCATTGACTCCTACAGTTGATCGAACAGCTTGTGATCCTAGGGTTACAGTTGCAGGAGATCGACGACCTATTGTGGGTAATAACACAGCACTATTTTGTCAGAGAACTCCTACAAATTTGGAGGCCAATGCTACTGCAAGTGATCATGTAGGAGGAACAGATGTTGAAACAGCAATAGCAGTAAAAGGGCAAGTTCGAAATGCTGGGCAAAAATAAGCTGCTAATGCTCCACGTTCAGTAGGCTCACCACGAATACCAAAACTTTGCAGCTCACCACAGTACCAACATATTGCAGCCCTTCCATTTTAAGTGGTACTATGATGCAAAATGTAATAATACTAAAATCTGGGCAGCAGCAGCATAGTCGAAACAGTCCAGCAGCTGTCTCTGAAGCGGATAAATCTACTGTACAGCAACACAAACATCATAATACAGGACAACAACAAGATTTTTCTATAAGTTTCATGGCTGGACAGCAGAAGCATACTCCAGGCAGTCCACTACAACAGCAACATCACACTTCAGGTGATACACCAAACCACTAAACTCTATATTTTCAGCACACTATATAGACACTATTTCAATCAAGCAAGGCAACCAATGATATCAGATTAAGTAGAATTGAGCTAGATTCCTATAACTCTACTCTTTCAACTAGAATGAATGGAACACTATAGTAACTTTCAAATAGGCAAACTATTACTAATTCAAATAGAATTTGTAGATAAGCTAAGGAAGAAAACTGCAGAAGTTGATCAAACAATAGAAAACTCAAATAGTAGCCTGCTTTTAAAGGAAACAATCACCCGACAATGTTTTCCATTATCACGGATTCTAGTCCTCGAAACAACAGTCATATTATCACCTAAAATGGTTTCAGATACTGAATAGAAGTAGAAACATTTTCAGGTCAGGACAAACATTCAACAAGGAGATTTAAGAAGCTTGTTCTTCTCCACATCATCCTAACGAGTAGGAGTTTCAGAAAACATCTAACAAGGACACCAAATTGAAAAAAAAAGAGGAATGATGTAGCATACTGAAGATCTAATCAATCAATTACATAATACTATTAAGACTTGAAAGACAATAGGAAATACCATTTGTTAGTACATCAAATTTGATTCACAGAAGAGGTACCTAATGAAAGACGGAGATGGATAACTTTCCCGAGAAGAAACAGGAATACTCAAATTACATCAAGCGGATCAAGCTACGATGAATTTTTCATTTTTTCAGTCACTACACAGGTCATAGCCAAATAGCTAAAGGAAATGCAAAAACACAATAGCAAATTGCAATATTACAAATCTACAAATAGCAAATAAATATCAAGCAAAGTACTTTGTCCAAGGGATAACCTACAGCCTCACATGAAATTCAAATGGATACAGAAGATTTGTACATATTGGCTTGTATGTGAGAGTTTGTAGCAATTTTCCTGAATAACTAGCTTTCTATAAGGTCTTCTATTCAAGTATTAGCAAAAGGCACCAAGTCTCGATACTAACCATCTTTCCCAAGATTACATCTATAAAGCGCTCAAATAATTATACAGCCTTCCAAATCAATTAGATTCTCTCAGTTACATTAGGGGGAAAAACTCGGAAATGGCTAAGTTATAGCTAATAAGATATATTAATATTCTGTCCAAGAGTATATCAAGCATGATAAGCATCTCTACTATTTCTGCCCGAGTGAGGAACAGAGGAGGAATACACTCAATCAATCGCACATCAGTTTAACAGCAGCCCGTTATCACAAACGACTTAGCATATGCAGAAAAACTATACTTTCACAAATCTCAAAACACAGTAGTTGGATATCAAAAATTACAAATGTTTACCTAGTAAGCAGATTTTTTTTGCGAAAAAGACAAGAAATTGAAGGAGATGATAAATTTCTGCAACAATCTTGAACCTACACAAAAAGAGAAGTTAGAGACGGATTAAAGGGAGAATACTGACGACGAAGATTGAGCATAATCGAGCAGCACCAATACCAACTCGATTTAAATCACACTTGCTGGGTAAGAAGAGAAGTTATACCTGGGGAAGAAGAGGATTTATCTCTGGAAAAAGTTGATCTAGACCTGATCGATGTAGGCTAGCAGAGTCGCGGCTTTGTTAATCCTGTTCGATGTAGGATCTGGCGCGATTCTGCATCCGTTCAACAAGGGAAAAAAATGATCGAAATCTGGTCGAAGTAGGCTTGTAAAGTCGTGACTCTGTTCGATTAATACTGATGTTTTTGGGCGCGATTAATTTTCGATGTTTTTGCGCGCGATTCCTGTTCAACAAGGGAATAGGTTTTCCTCTTATTTTCTCGATTAATCCTGATGTTTGGGCACGATTAATTTTGGATGTTTTTGGGCGCGATTCCTGTTCAACAAGGGAATAGGTTTTCCTCTTATTTTCTAATTGGAGGGAATAATTCATTGTTGTCCATAAAAATTGGAGGGAAAGATTATTATTTTTTGGGGTGTGGAGGGAAAGATAAAATAATAAAAATTGATTTTAATTAGTACTTTTTAGTAGGAATTATTTTTATTGTCGGTAAAAGGATATTTTTTAGTGGCTAATGACCATGTGCCGCTAATATTTCAGCTTAAAGAATCTATTAGCGGCAATTGCATTATTGCCACTAAATAATTGCCGCTAAAGGTCCTTTTTGTAGTAGTGTGTGGGATAACTTGAAGTTACATATGAAGGAACCAGCAAAGTAAAGGAAACACATATCAGCATGTTGGTTCATGACTATGAACTCTTTCAGATGAAAGAAGGAGAATCTATTGAAGAGATGTTTGCCAGATTCAGCAAAATCATTAGCGATCTAAAAGCTTTTGGCAAACCATACTCAAGTGGTGATCAAGTTAGGAAGATTCTTAGAAGCCTACCCACTACTTGGCAGACTAAAGTGGTCACACTTGAATCACATGATCTGAATAAGCTATCATATGATGAACTTCGAGGAGAACTCATAGCTTTCGAGAAAACACATCTCAAGAAAATAAATCAAGAAGAAAAGAAGAAAACAGTTGCATTTAAGGCCACAACTGAAATGGCAGAAAATGATATCGATGATGATCCTGAAGCTCTTCAAGAAGAAATTGCCATGGTGTCAAGAAACATGGATGGTTTAATGAAAAGATTCAGGAATGCGAGAAGAGGAAGGATGCCACCTAGGAGATCCAGAGAATATAATGAACAAGACAAAAATGATGGAAAATGCTATGAGTGTGGAAGATTTGGACATGTTCAAGCTGAGTGTCCAGATCTAAAAAGAAAAATATCCAGAGGCTTCAACAAGAACAAATAATTTGGAATCTGGAGTACTAAAGACAGTTTAGAACACGAAGATATAACAAATCTTTGCTTCATGACAATTCTGGAAAATGACATGAACAAACTTTCAGGATGCTGGATATATGAGGACACCTCAGACGATGAATGCAAAGATGACAACGAGAACTATTTCATGGTACGAGGTGAAACAAGTGAGAAACACCACAAGAGGAGTCGCAAAGGAAAATGGTACTTAGATAGTGCGTGTTCCGGTCACATGACAGGTGATAAAAACCTGTTTAAGGAAGTTACAAAAATAGATGAAGGAAGTGTTAAGTTTGGCGATGATTCAAAAGGAAAAACAGTCGGTACCGGAACAGTCTCTTTCAATAACAACTGTGATATCACTGAGGTTTATCTCGTTGATGGACTTAAGTACAATCTTTTGAGTATAAGTCAGCCATGCAATTCAGGGCATGAGGTAAAATTTAAGAAAACAGGCTGTGCTATTGAAGATGAGACAGGTAAAATAATCCTCCCAGGTAAAAGGTATGGAAATGTTTATATTCTTGATGGATTTGAAAATACAGATGGTCATATTTGTTTAAGATCCATATCTGATGATCCTTGTTTATGGCATAAGAAACTTGGTCATGCAAGCATGCATATGATAGAAAAACTTTCTAAGCATGAGTTAATTATTGGTTTACCCAAACTAAATTTCTCTAGAAATCATATATGTGATGCTTGTCAAATTGGAAAACAAACTAGAAACTCTTTCAAAAACAAGGATATTGTATCTACCTCTAAGCCTTTGCAATTGCTCCATATGGATTTATTTGGGCCTACTAGAACTGCTAGCATAGGAGGAAAATGATATGCTTTTGTTATTGTTGATGATTACTCACGTTTTACTTGGGTAATTTTCTTATCTCATAAAGATGAAGCGTTGAAAAATTTTGAGATTTTCTGTAAGAAGTTTGAAAGAGAAAAGGGGTATCTCATTACAACAATCCAAAGTGATCATGGAGGAGAATTTGAAAGCAGAGCATTTGAAGACTTCTGTAATGATCAAGGATATACTCACAACTTCTCTGCACCAAGATCACCCAACAGAATGGAGTCGTTGAAAGGAAAAATAGAACCCTTCAAGATATGGCAAGAACTATGATACTAGAACATTCACTGCCAAATGACTTTTGGGCAGAAGAAGTAAGTACAACATGTCACATTCTCAACCGATGTCTCATAAGGCCTATTTTGAAGAAAACACCTTATGAAATGTGGAAAGGTAAACGTCCTAATATTAGTTACTTTCATCTGTTTGAAAGTAAGTGTTTCATTCACAAAAATGGTAAGGACAATCTTGGAAAATTTGATCCAAGAAGTGATGAAGGTATTTTTCTGGGTTATTCATTGAACAGTAGATCTTTTAGAGTCTATAATAAACGCACACTGTGTGTGGAAGAATCAGTACATGTTATATCTGATGAAAATAACTCTTCGGTCGAGAAAAGAATTATTGCAAGTGATGAAGATCAAGCTCAAGAAATTCAGGAGACAAGCAAATCTCAAGATTCGACTAATGGATCTGATGTTGTGATAGAGTCAGCTACTCATATAGTTCGTCCAAATGAATGGAGAAGTGAACCTGAATATCCTCAAAAGTTCATCATAGGAGATCCAAATGAGGGAATGAAAATCAGGAGAGCTCTTAAGAAGAAAGCAAACATAGCACTAATTTCTCAAATTGAGCCAAAGAAAATAGAGGAAGCTCTGAAAGACTCAAGTTGGGTGCAAGCGATGCAGGAAGAGCTAGATCAATTCGACAAAAATCAAGTATAGAAACTGATACCCAAACCTGAAAGTGTTCCTGTAATTGGAACAAAGTGGGTCTTCAGAAATAAACTGAATGAGGATGGAAAAGTTGTAAGAAACAAAGCCAGATTAGTTGCTCAAGGATATTCACAACAAGAAGGAGTCGACTATGACGAAAACTTTGCCCCAGTAGCTCGACTGGAATCTATACGAATTCTTTTGGCATATGCATCCTTTAAGAGATTCAGGCTATTCCAGATGGATGTTAAAAGTGCCTTTTTGAATGGTTTCATTGAAGAGGAAGTATACGTGAAACAACCTCCTGGGTTTGTAGATTCAAAGTTTCCCTATCATGTGTATAAGCTAACCAAAGCACCGTACGGACTGAAACAAGCTCCACGGGCATGGTACGAAAGACTCAGTTTATTTCTTATTGATCATGGATTTACAAGAGGTAAAGTAGACACTACTCTGTTTATTAAAAGATCATCAGAAGGTAATCTCATTATTCAAATTTATGTTGATGATATTATCTTTGGTAGTGCTAATCCTCTTATGTGCAAGGAATTTTCAAATCTTATGCAAAGTGAGTTCGAAATGAGTATGATGGGAGAACTAACTTTCTTCCTTGGACTTCAAATCCAACAATCTAAAGAAGGAACGATCATATGTAAGACCAAATATACAAAGGAATTGATCCAAAAATTCGATATGAGCAATGCTAAAGCTATTGGCACACTAATGAGTCCTTCAACAAGTCTCGACAAAGACGAACAAGGAAGTCCTGTTGATGAAACTAAGTATCGTGGAATGATTGACTCACTTCTTTATCTAACTGCTAGTTGACCGGATATTATGTTTGGTGTCTGTAAATGTGCCAGGTTTCAGTCAGCTCCTAAGAATCACATCTGACTGCAGTAAAAAGAATTATTCGATATCTTATTGGAACTGTCTCTCATAGATTATGGTATCCTCGTTCTAACACGTTTGAATTAGAAGGTTTTTCATATGCTGATCTTGCAGGTGATAAGTAAGATAGAAAAATCACACGTGGAACATGTCAATTACTTGGAAAAGCATTGATATCTTGGAACAGTAAAAAACAAGGATCAGTTGCATTATCCACGACTGAGGATGAATACATTGCTATTGGACAATGTTGTGCACAATTACTATGGATGTCTCATCAACTTGGTGACTATGATTTATCTTTTAAGCCTATACCAATTTTTTGCGATAATTCTAGTGCTATATGCCTCTCTGAAAAATCCTGTGCATCATTCTAGGGCAAAGCATATAGATATCAAGCATCATTTTATTAGAGATCATGTTCTTAAAGGAAACATAGAACTATCTTTTGTTGGAAATACTGATCAATTAGCGGATATTTTTACTAAGCCTTTATTAGAAGAAAGATTTTGCTATCTAAGAGAATTACTTGGCATTATTTTCATTAATCGTTAATATTAGGACCTATGTGCTATTAGTTTTTGTTCTGTATGCCTAATGTTTTATTTCCTTTCTTAATCATTAATTGCGCCTCCTATTTCCCTCTCTTTTCCTCTCTTTTCACATCAGTTTCAGCATTCAAAGAAGGAAAACCAATTATCACATCTGATCAACTAACACTCTTTCCTTTTCCGTACTCAACCATCAGAAACCCTCTTTTCTAATGCTGAAACTTCTTTTAAATCTCCATCGTCTCCATCGCCTAGAAACCCTTCTCAGAAGCTTTCCCCAACTAGAAACTCTTCAATGGCCATACACCCTAAAAATCCCTCTGCCTTCACCAGGAAGAGCACTCGCTCCAGAGCAAAACCCCCTTCTCAGCCCCCAGAACAAGTAGACCTAGGGTATGATCATTCTGAAGGTTTTGCCTCTTCTCAGGCTGATTTGTCTGATCACTCTCATACCTTAGGAGAAAAAGCTTTGGGAAAATGACCTATGAAAGAACCCCCTATTTCCTTTACTCCAAATAAGTCAAAATAGATCTTTCCAGTTCCCTAGAGTCAGACCTAAATTTCTGGGATTCTCCAAATAGGGACTTTTTCATCGCCTTGAAAGACAAGCCTATTGCTCGTGGGAGGGTTGTCGACCTTGATGACATGGAAGCCCTAAATTGTAAGGTAAAAGATCTTTTCGTTTATCAAGGGTGGTCAAAGTTCTTTTCCGTTCCTCCGCCTAAGGTCTATGAGCCCCTAGTGAGAATGTTTTATGCAAATTTTCGCTCTAGTAAGTCTGATAAGTTGGAGTCCTTAGTGTTAGGAAAGCGTATTGTCCTTGATTGTGCCATGTTTGATTCAATCTTTCAGTGTAAGTGTTCTGATTTTCCCATGCTTTTCAAAAATTCCTGGCTCGATGATTTTGAAATTTCCTTTGATCAAGCTAAAAGGTGTATTGCTGAGTGTCCATCTGAGTCTCTCCCAAACCAGTTAGGACCTAGTGATGTTAGTTTCAAAACTCATGTTCTGGCCCACATTGTTGCAACCACTCTGCTTCCTCGTACTGGCTCTTTCTCAACCTTCTCTCAAAGAGACACCTTTCTGGTCTATTGCCTTGTGACAAAATTCAAGATCAAGCTGTCCTCCTGGGTCATCAACTTTATGATTGAAAGTGCTAATGATCCCACTAGTCTACCCTATGGCATAGCCATCACTCACATTCTGGAAGCTCATAATATTTCCATCTCTGAATATCCCTTTATCTCTGTTTCAAAATATTACAATTCCAGAGCTTTTGCGAGTATGGGGTATATGTGTGTGAAAGACTCATTGGTTAAGAAACAAGAAGGAGAAGTCAAGCATGCTCAAACCGATTCTTAATTCAAACCTTCAGCTTCCCATCCTAGCCACAGTGATCCTGACCTTGCTGAAAAGCTTAGTGCCATTGACAATCAGCTATCTACAATGAAAGATCTTCTCACTGCCACTCATTCCACTGTTGATAACATTCATGCTATCTCCATAGAAACAGGGTCTATTGTTTCCAAGATAAGAGTTACAGTTCTCAGAGTAAGGGAAAACACATTCAAGGAGGTTCATGACAGGCTTGATTGAATGAGTGTTTCAGCCAATGCCAGCTTTGATCGACTGAAGGAGGCGATTTGCAATACTCTTACCTATTTTCTGCGCCGTTAATATGGAAGTTTAACACAATTTTTTTGCTGTGCTGTTTTTGGACTGGATAATCAATCGGTGGATGATTTTTTTTTGTTTTGCTATAACTTTGCAAGAATATCATGCTATAAATCCTGTTTTAGTATGAAGTCTGTTTTACTATTCCCTCTTTGGTGATGTCAAAAAGGGGGAGAAAGGATATATGTATTTGTACAGGTACATACAAGGATAAGTCGAGGATAAGTCGACTGAAGGGAAAGTGCAGGTAGCAGCTCACGGCACCTCTTGAGGGGGAGTCATAGATCCTGCAGAAGAAGTCAACTACAAGAGTTGTTGCCAGAGAAAGTCAACTGCTCTCATTAGGGGGAGTAAAATACAGGGAAGCCAATTGATGTTTATACATACATACATACATACATACATACATATATATATACATACATACATACATACATACATACACACACACACACACACACACACACACACATATATATATATATATATATATATATATATATATATATATATATATATATATATATATATATATAATTTTGTCATCATCAAAAAGAAGGAGACTGTTAGATATGATTTTAATGATGAAAATAATATATTTATTCTTTGTATATGAGCTCATGGAAAGCATTCAAGATTGAAGGAATCAATCAGAGAAGATCAAGGAAAGCATCCAAGATTGAAGGAATCAATGATAGTGTTCAATACTGACGGAATCAATTAAGGTTAGACTGAAGGAATCAATCAATCAAGAGTATCGAAGATCTTGCAAGATAATCAATCACGTATGCTAAATCTGGAAGGACCAAGATTCAAGGAAGGATATCCGGTGCTATCAAGTCATGTATAAGGGAAGTCATTAAAGCCCTCTCGCCAAGACAAAGCCGTTGCCGAATAACCTTATTCTTGGAAAGAATCAATCTCTTTCTGAGGATCAAATCTCTCGGATTGGCAAATCTCTTCAGAAATCAAGCCTCTCTCAAAGTATTTAATCTCGTCTCTGTACCTTAGCACATATACTTTGATCGAACCAAATACCCTCTTTGTTCTACTGCAAACAAATATTGTAGTTCTACTAGATCTGCTGTGTAACAAGTTAGAGAATGGTGAGGCATTGTATCAAAGAGAAACGAGTGATATAGGAATTGAGCTATCGGTGTAGATCACACCATTCACTGTGTACTCGAGAAACTCATTCACTGAAAGAGAACTCCCTTGCAATCCAAGGGGACTGGACTAGAATTCACATTGAATCCAAACCAGTATAAAAATTCCAGTGTCTTTAATTCCTGCATTTAATTTCTGCATCTTAAATTCTGTCCTTACTGTTATCAAGTTATTACATCTAGTCAACTAATTTGAAAACTAGTCAATTGATAGCGATTAATATTTAAAAATAAATAATTCACCCCCCCCCCCCCCCACTTGTTCTTTCAAGAAATCTTATTTGCGTTCCTCGCTGCCGTTTTTATTGTTAGAATTCTGCAATAACAAATGAATTTTTTGGTGAACGTGTTATTTCAGCAAACATGAAATAAAAGAATTACTGTCAAATTGGTGAGAGTGGCATCAAAATCAACTCTTTAGTTTCAAAATAAAATCTTGAAATGAGTTCAATGTTTAGACCATGGGTTATGTCGTCAGCATCGGCGCCGGAAGTTCAAGCAATGTTTAGACTGATGTTTATTTTAATTTATTTTTGTATATTAAGATAACATAAACAGAAAATGAATTTGAAATATCCCGGTGATATCTTGACCTTTAAAATTTTTAGTGACACATGGTAGCATCCTACAGTACAATTGAGAAATACTTGAGGAAAAAATACTGGAGGGGATTCCTTCCTGTTTTCTTCAATGCATGCACGTCCTTTAATACGAAAAGTCATATCTTAACAATTAAAGTTGAGAAAAATGGTTATTCTCGCTCGGTGTTGATACCAAATCAAACAATTTAATCTTAAAACTTAAATATTAAAGTGAAGAAATTCGCTGATCATTTAACCATTGAGAATATATTAAATTCATGTCTTGCAATTATTGTTTTGGTATAACACCAAATGCCAATAAGTTCTTTCCTTGTTGAGTACGTGCCATCCTAGATGTAACATTTGATTCTTAATTGTCCTCAAATATTCCATATGGGCTGGAAATTTCCATAGCAGAATTATTTCCATGTGAAATATTCTGTTGATGGAAAGGATTTATAGCACTGGCCTGCATACTTTGTTGATTTATAGCTGCTTCCAATCTTTGTTGCTCGTGCAAACTTGGTGGCCTTGAGGATCCTCCAACTCCTAAGAAATCAACTGTCAACAAGTCATTATTTCCATTGTGTCCTAACACTGTACGTTGGTTCCTGACACTAGAGCTATCATTTGTATTGTTATTCTCTTGATCATGTTCAGTATTAATGTTTTGATGATCATTGCTCATTAGTATCCCACTGTACATTCCCATGTCATTCATAACTGCTGCTAAATTTGGCTGATGATTGTTAGTATTATTATCTGGTTGTGTTTGGAAATTCTCATAGAGTGAGGGGCTAACATAAGGACCAGCCATTGCACTTGTCACGAAGCTTTTTTGCATCATAGGGGAATTAATACTATTACCAGCAGTTGCCCCCATTTGGGCCGCTTTTTGCAAAAGCGCAGTTGCTGACATTGGAGCTTGGCCCTGGCCTGGCCCATTTTTACTACTGTCTTGGAGATAGTTGAAATTTGATGGGATGTTGGAGCTAAGTTGAAGTCCTGAAGATGATGACGCTACACTTCTTGGGCTACCAAAAAGGTTACCTGTGTTGAAGACATTATATTGTTAAATAAATAAATAGTAAATCTTGTCGGTTATTTGTCTATAATCAGTATATAATTTATGTATACAAGCTAAGAAAAACAAAAGAATAGTGAAGAATTAACCTAATAGCCGTCTGCGCAACCATTTAAACTAAAAATAACTGTCGTTAGTGTCGTATGTATAATATGTGTATAATCATGTATAATCAATGTGCATCTATGTAAATAGTGAATTCGGCTGGCTACTTGTGTAAAGATTCCATAGATAAAAATACATTTTTTTCCTAAACTTTTAAATGAGATAGTCATATATACGATTTAACTACCTGACGTGGTCGAGAACATGCCACCTGCAGCCATATTATTGTTCATGGACTTGAATGGAATGGAAAAAAGTTCCTGAGGGAGTGATTTTAGTGGGGTTTTGAGATCAAAGTTGTTGCAGTCGGATAACCCCAAGGAGGCATTTGATGACATGAGGCCATGCATTTGGCCACTTTGCAAATTGGGTTCCATATTATTGTTCATTATTAGACCTTGGTTCACTTTGTTGTTTTCTTCAGCCAATGCATCACAGAAAGCTCTATGTGTGATAAAGCTGTCCCTCCTGCACATCAATGAACCTCCGTATATCACTAATTATCAATTTTATTATACAAAAAGTTATCTGTAATAAATACAGTACCTTAAAGTAATAACTTGATTTTCGATACTTTTTATACCGTCCATAATAGAACTTAAATTCTTTCAAAAGTATTTTTCAAAATCTAAAGATCATTAATGGATTCTGTATATATAGGAATACATACACCATATTTTATTTGAACAAAAACCGTGTAGCTAGCTAGGTAGTAGGTAATTTTAATTAGAAGAGAACATTGGACGTGACAGTCACTTATATTGGGTAAACTAACAAAGGGAAGAATTTGATTTAATCACAGAATTGAATCGGGTCTCATCCCTTTGATTCAGTCTTGGATTAACGTGAAATGCAGTCCATTTTATTTCACAAGTATGTATGTGAATTTATTTTCTTCTCTAGAAGAAAGGACTGAAAATATTATGAGAACACAAACTAATAACCTGGAGAAAATGGTACCGCAGTCACATTTGTATTCTCTTGTCCCACAAGTCTTCTGATGAGCCTTCCAGTCAGATTGCACGGCATATTTTTTGGAACATTTATCACATTTCCATTTCTTTTCTCCATGTTTACGGCTATAATGTTTTTTAATTCCAGTAAGATCACCCAAAGCACGAGCCGGATTGTGGTGCACGCAAGTTGGCTCTGGACATATGTAAACGCGCTTCCTCACTTCAGTTGTACTTCTTTGCCTAAGCTTCCAAGGGAGATTATGTCCCCTCCTATGCAACTGCAAGTTTTGGTCCCTCTGAAATCCCTTGTTGCAAATCTCACACACGAATCTGTTCGTCGCCATGAGAGTTGTTGGTGATAGGGCGATGACTTCTGCATTTGGATCTACAAGAATTTCAAGAAGAGTAATTGACAATTAGACACGTGGTGATTATAGAATATATCCTTGAACAAGAAGTACTGGATTCTAAAAATTCTGAACACCTAACCAGTTCAGATATTCATGACCAAATGGTAGTGAATTTTAGAATTCTTGAACAACAAACAAACAATTCAGATATTCACAATCAAGAAGTACTGAAGTCTAGGAAGAGCAAATTTCTTTAATGATTAGAAGTGTACGTACTACTCATATATATATATATAACATTCTAAGTGGTGTGTGGGTCACCAAAAAAGAAAAAATGGAAAAAGTGCATTTCATCTTAGTTCCAATTAAGCAATTATTGACCCTTTTTGCAAGATGAGGATTTGTCCATTTAAAACAAGCTTAGAGTCAAAGGTTTCCCCATCATGCATGGCACAGAAAAATTTGCTAAATTGCTCATTGTAGTAATACATGTTACTACGTTTCTACTTATACGTTCACATTAGATCAAAGAAAACAAATTAAGGATACAATTCAACATGCAGTTTCAATATTCTTAACATAACTAGCTTAATTTCAAGAATCGAAACATTATTTGTTAAATATAATCTATGGAGAAAAACTCGTTTGACTCTCGAAATTCGAAATACGTCACATAAGTTGGGACAGATAGCGTTGTTTTACCCGGAGTTCCAGGAAGGTTTCTCTTCTTCTTAGCAAGAGGCTGCTGCTTATTCTGCTGTTGCTGGGATTGTGAACTGGACCCATTACTAGTAGTAGTAATAGAGGAAATATTATTTGAAGTCTTCAAATGGGCTGCTTGATTATGTTTCTGAACTTGCTGATCTCCACTGTTCCCTGAAGAGAAACTGCCTTCTTCTCCTGATATATTTGACATCTAGAAACTCCACTATAATATATTTCAAGAATTTTTGTTTATTTTAGCTTTAATTTGTTGTTTCCCACTTTTTTGTTTAGTTGTTGGTGCAAAAGGGGTTGAAGGAGATTTGTTTCTTTGGGAGAATAACTTAAATCTTGGAATATAATGTGGTATGATCGAGTAGAGGAAGACAAAAACCAGGGAACTCTCTCCTATATTTCTGCTTGTCTTCTTGGCTTATACTACTATATATAGTGTGGATATAAAGACAATTGATGTGGAAAGGCCCCTAATTAACTTTCTATAATTTGCTTTTTTACTATAATTCATTAGCCTGCTTTCATATTTATCCCTCCATCTAATGGCTCCCTCCCCCTCTTTCCCACGGATATATACGTACACTAATTAATAGTATAAATATATTTTTACATAATCAGTATTGGATAATTTGTGATAGCATGTCGTCATTATTTAATTTCTACGAGTATTACAGATTTTACTTGCAATGATCTTGTAACTGAACTGATTGTGTGAATAGTTTGTACTTAGTCAATGTATAAAATTTAAACTCAAACAAGCTCAAAAGAGAAAAGAGAAATCTAAGGGAAAGAATAAATAAAAATTGACTACAATACACCCAGGAAGGAAAACTTAAGAAAATGAAAAAAACTGAAAAATGCGTTCATTTCCAAAGGGTGTCTGTGTGTGTATTTTTTCTTCTTCTTATATTTGTATAAAAAAATTGGCAGTATACTAGTGATACTCAGTTCTACGTCACGCCTTGTTTTGATTGAATTTTCACTTATGATTAACGTAGCATCATAATTCAAAAAGGAGTGTTCTAATTGTTGGTGCAAATTAAAAGAGAAATAAAAAAGAAAAACTTGATTATCACAAACCTAGGGAGAATAAATCTAAGAGGAAAAAAAGGGTAAGAAGAAAGCACCAAATTTAGTACATAAAAGTAAAACAAAACTTTGAATCAGTTCCTAGTGTGAAAGACAAACTACAACAAATATTCAAAAGAAATAATTTTAGTAGTGGCCAGTGCTTACTTGATGTGATGCAGCAAATAATGTGACAAATATCACAATGACTATTATTTTGCTAATTCTCTCTAGTATATAGTATATTCCTTTTTTCTACTTCTGAATTTCCGTGCAAGGGCACATTATAAGAGTTGAAATAAATAGGACAAAGAGTTAGTTAAATATATCTCCCTACATGTAACCCCTAAACTTAGCTAGCGTTTGGTTATAGATTCTCAAATTTATTTTAAAAAATTTGATTTGGGTGAAGTTTTGTTTGAAGATGAAAATCTATCCGGACATAATTTTTCAAAACATATTTAACTTTTTTTTGAAAAAATCTAAAATGTGACTTATACCAATAAGTTCTAAAAACTATCAAAAATACCCAACAATACCAAACAAACAAACTAGCTAATCTTGTATATGCAGAACCTTCATTGATACCAATCATTATCATTATCACAAACCATAGTCCCGGACATAGATAAGTTTGGCACAAAAATATCATTTTTATAATGAGCTACATAATACACTATCCTAAAACCATAACCTGATATTTTAATAGCAACAGCTAATAACATAATTACTAGCCACAATAATTCGTCAAATTACAATAATATTACAAGATCCATCAGTCCAAAAGAAAATGCTAGTAATTAGCTGGTGGTTAGTTATGTCATAATAATTGGTGGACTTTTTTATAAAATATAAAGTTTGGGATAACTTTTGAAGTTGTTAAGAATCCAACGGTGACATTTTGGGCCCAAAACATGTCTATTTTTAGTTTTGGGATTTGTGAATTTTGTTTTCAAAATCTGCCAAAACATAGGTAAAATCTATAAGCAAACATGTTGTGCCAATTTTTTTTTTTTTGAATAAACCTTGGCAAAATCTATGGCCAAACTGGGCTTAACATTTCCGACTTTTCCCCCCAAACAGGAAAGAAAGTGGAGTATATATTAAACCATTATGGGTAGTCAATAATTCCCTCTTTGCTTTTTTTTTTCTTCCAGAAATAAAACAATCAATCAACTACAATAATTTTAATTGGATTATATATATATATAAAATTTTGTATCCTACCATAGTTTTACCTATTACACCAAGGTATTTATTTGTTAAAAAGTTTTATCAATAATTACCTAATTTTTACGGTTTTAAAGTAGGTAAATGGCGAATCCCATTCCAGTGACGAAGACCTAGTTACAGGTTTCTTTGGTGGCATCATAAAAATGTGAAGTAGCTATAAGAAACGAATATGATACCACAAAAACATAACCATGGCATATACTAATAATCAATTTACCACAGAGAAATATTATAAGATCAATGTTCGAAAAGATAAATTTCCATGACTGTCTACAACAACAATAACAACAACAATAACCCACTATAATACCACTTAATGGGGTCTGGGGGTGTGGGGAGGGTAGTGTGTACGCAGACCTTACCCCTACCTTGGGGTAGGGAGGCTGTTTCCAAATAGACCAACTTAGGCTGTTTCCAAATAGACCCTCGGCATCCTTCCCTCTAAGAATTTCCCACCTTGCTTTTGGGGAGACTTGAACTCACAACCACTCGGTTGGAAGTGAAGGTTGCTTACCATCGGAGCAATCCCTCTTGTCCTATGACTATCTATAACCAATCATAAAATTTGGCAGTTGTACTTTTGTTATTTACTTCCGAGCTTTCTTCTTTGTCATAGCTAGGGGTGTCAACGGTTCGGTTTTTCCAGTTATTTTATAAATTTATACTATACTAATTTTTCGGTTATTCGATTATGTATAATTTAAATCAGACTATTCGAAACCGTCTGAATTATATCGGTTTCTCTTCGGTATCATTACGATTCGATTAATTTTCGGTATTTTTTAAATATCATGTAAAAGTCACTAGTAGAATTAGAATGCAATAACATAAATAATTTTATAGGACTTAGCAACACATGAACAGAATATAGATCCATTAACTATTCTACAGTAGCATAAAAGAAACTAAGCAAAAACAAAGAAATTATATATCACACGAGTAGAAAGATACTAACCAAGCTGGGACTAAAGAATAAAGTCTATAGAAGATTAAATATTCAAAAAGATAAATCCAAATCATACGAAAGGAAACGTGTTCAATACATTGTAGTTTGCTATTCATAATCGCTAGAATACCATGTGTCTTGCTAGTGAAAATGCTGAAAATAATTTAATTTTAATAGGAGTATCATAATAGGTTTGAGAATTAGGATTTGAGTTTAATTGCTTGTTGACTTGCAACAGTTTTCATATTTCCAAGGCCCAAGGAAAAATTTAATGCTTTATTATTATTAAACTTAATATATAAATATATTTTTCACATGTAAATTTATTCGGTATGAGTCGGTATTTTTTCGATTTATTTTCCTAAAATTAAAAACTTAACCTAATTATTGGTACGGTTATAAATTTATAAAAAACACCTACAGTTCTATTTGAAAAAACTAAAATCAGTTCAGATGGTACGGTTCAGTTGATTTAGTCAGTTTTTAAATATCCATTGACAACCCTAGATAGCCCTATCAGTTCAGATGGTACGATTCAGTTGATTTAGTCGGTTTTTAAATATCCATTGATAACCCTAGATAGCCCTATTATATCTCATATAACATAAACCAAGAATTCTACTTAGGTTTAAAGAAGCATAGCCCGGTGCATTAAGCTCTCACTATGCGTGGGGTTTGGGTAGGGCTGGACCACAAGGGTCTATTATACACAATCTTACCATGCATTTTAACAAGTGGCTGTTTCAACGGTTCGAATCCGTGACCTCTTGATCAGAACCAAGTGAAATATCAGTGCTACTTTAATTTAGAGGGTACACAAATCTTTTTGTAGATTTCCACAGGTTTACTAAATAAGAAACAATTGTAGTTCGGCTGAGAAATGAAAGCAACTAAAGGACAGAAATTAGGATTAGAAGCATGTTCTAACTTGTAAATTTCTAGTCAAGACAATTCTAATGAAATATTAATCTTTATTTAGTTATCCCCCAAACCCAATGTTCCCCGGGGGCGAAGCTACACTCTGGTAACAGTGATCCACTGATCATATTCGTCGGAAAATTACACTGCGTATATAAGTAAAATATTAGATTTTAAAGGTATATAACATATATTGTATCACGATCCAAATTCCATACTAGGCCGTGATGGCGGCCAACACTGTTGTTAGACAAGCCAATACTAATCAAATAGTATATCCTCACTTATGTAGTTAGTATGTGATAACTTCTATTATAGGTTTACGAAATTTATAGTTTTAAAAATTAAGCATATTTAAATGAAAGAAATAAATGCAAAGCTCAATAATGAGGACAAGCCAAAACATCATAATTCTACTACGTGTGTGCCAAGACCTGGTTTCACAAGTGTGTGGGCAATCTAGTAGAATATACAAAACCATACTATCCTACTGTCTGGAAAAGAAATAGACAGGAATATAAAGACAAAAGAGAGACTCCAGCTACTGTAGATCGGCTCAAAAGGGCAGCTCACCGAAAAGTCTCGAGCTGAGATGACCACTCTATGCGCCGGACTGATGGCCAGATGCACCTGCCTCAAAGCCTGTACAATCAAGTACAGAAGTGTAGCATGAGTACATAAAAATATGTACCTAGTAAGTATCTCGCCTAACCCTATAGAAGTAATGACGAGGGGTCGACTCCGACACTTACTAGGGCCAGCAAATATAATAATATGAAGTTCGATATATTTAATTCACATTGTATGTAGATGACAACAAGCTCAAACAAGAATAACTATTGAAAATCCTTTCACCCAATAAATAAAACTAAGCACTTTCCTCATTTAAAATAAGTGACCTTTCCAGCAACAAGTCATACGAAATATAAGGGTTCCGGTTCTATTATCACACACAAATACCACCGAGGACGTTCGGCCCGATCCAACATAAAAGTAAAATGTACACTGCCGAGGGTCGAACGACACGAACCACAAATGCATCTATTCACCCCGCTCGCGAATCATACATTTGACGCGGTAAAAGCATAACCCTGCTCGCGAATCATACGTGCGACGCTGTCAACATAATTTTCATCATTTAAAACACAACATTTCTTTAATTCCCTTTTATTAAAATGAATACAATTCACTTGAAGCCTGTAAGTCCTTAGATTTCCTTCAACTCAATTTCTTTCATACCATTAGCATATATAAGCAATTAATAGCGGCCACAAAGCATGCTGTAATCCTAGAACTACCGGACATAACAGGATTAGTAGCTACGCACGGACTCTCGTCACCTCTGTGTACGTAGCCCCCACAATTAATCATATATTAATTAAGTTCACCTATGGGGACATTTCCCCCTACAAGGTTAGAAAAGAGACTTACCTCGTTTCGAGCCTACTTCTAACTCAAGAATGCGTCCAAACTCTCAAACCGGAGCAGCACAATCCGAAACTATTCAAGTAGTGTAAAAGTCCATCATTATAGGTTTACAAATTCATATTCTAACTATTAAAGCGATTATCCAACCCTAAGGGCAAAGTTCCTAAAATTCAACCCCGGGCACACGTGCCCGGATTCCGGAAATTTTCGAAGGAAGTTGTTACCCATAACCTAAGGATGAAGAATATATGATTTTTACTTCATTCCATAACGAATTTCGTGGTTAAATCACGTTTTTATCAAAACTCTAGGTTTTACTCTAATCCCATGATTTTCACTAATCATTACATGTTAATCAACCCAAAATCCAAGTATTTAACTCACATATAGTAGGGATTACTTACCTTTAAGAGCTTGGTGAAAATCCTCTCTCAAGAGCTCCAAAGTCGCACAACCTTTGAGTGGAAATGAGCCAAAATGGCTAACACCCGCAATAAATGAAGGTCACTGCCTTCAGTGATTTCTGCATCTGCGGTCCTGGGCCGCACCTGTGCCCACAACATCTACGAAAATGAGTCCGCTTTTGCGGAAATTCCCCTTGCCGGCTGGGCCGCTTCTGCGGCTCCGCTTCTGCGAAAGATATGCCGCTTTTGTGTCTCCTGGGCTGGTCACCCATGGCCGCTTCTGCGGGCTCGCACCTGCGTCTGGCCAACCGCAGGTGCGGTTATGACAGAAGCCTGAAGCTTCAGCCCTTTCCCACATTTGCAACTAATCTCGAGCCTCGTTTGATTGACGTTCGGGGCCCCCGGGGCCCCGCCCTTACATACCTACAAGTTTGAAATCATAAAAAGGACTCGCTCGAACTCTCGGAACACCCGAAACAACGCTAAATCTAAGAATCACCCCCTAAAACCAACTGAATCAAACTTATGAACTTCAAGTTCTTCAATCTACTTCCAATGTGACGAAACACACTTATACTACTCGGATTGACCAAATTTTACGTGCAAGTCTTAAATGACATTACAGATCTATTCCCGGTCTCGGAATCCCGTTCGGACCTCGATAACACAAAAACCCACTCCAAATCAAATTTAAGGAACTTCAAAATCCTTAAGGAATCAGCTTTCACTATCAGGCGCCAAAACGCTCCCGGGTCATCCAAACCCCGATCCGGACATACGCCCAAGTCCGAAATCATCATACGAACCTGCTGGAACCTTCAAATCCGAATTCCGAGGTTGTTTACTCAAAACGTTGACTGAAGTCAGACTTGGCCTTTTAAGCCAACCTTAAGGAACCAAGTGTTCCGATTTCAACCCAAACTCTTCCAAATCCCGAACCAACCATCCCCGCAAGTCATAAATCAATTAAAGCAAGTACGGGAAGTCTTATTCAGGGGAACGGGGTTCTGGAAAGCGAAACAACCGGTCGGGTCATTGTATTCTCCACCTCTTAAACAAACATTCGTCCTCGAACGGGTTTAGATTCATACCTGAAGTGCTAAATAAGTGTGGATATCTTCTCCGCATGTCCTCCTCGGACTCCCAGGTCGCCTCCTCGACTGGTTGGCCCTTCGACTAGACCTTTACCGCAGAAATTCTCTTGGATCTCAACTGGCGATCCTGTCTATCAACAATGGCAACTGGCTCTTCCTCATAACCCAAGCTCTCGTCTAGCTGAAAAGTAGAAGTCTGGGCGTGATACCTCCGAAGCATAGACACGTGAAAAATTAGATGAACTCCCGATAAGCTGGGGGGGGGGGAGGGTAAAGCAAGCTCATAAGCAACCTCTCCAACTCGCCTAAACACCAAAATGGGCCTATAAACCTTGGACTCAACTTGCCCTTCTTTCTGAATCTCATAATACCTTTTATCGGCGAGACTTTCAAGAGAACCTTCTCGCCGACCATGAATGATACATCACGTGCCTTCCGATCCGCGTAACTCTTCTGTCTGGACTGAGCTGTGCGAAGTCTTTCCTGAATCAACTTTACCTTTTCCAAGGCATCTTTCACCAAATATGTACCACACAACTTAGCCTCACTAGGCTCAAACCACCCGACAGGAGAACGGCATCGCCAACCATATAAAACCTCAAATAGAGCCATCTTGATGCTGGACTGAGAACTGTTGTTGTAAGCAAACTCGGCCAAAGTTAAGAATTGATCCCACTGCCCTCCAAATTCAATCACACATGCTTTAAGCATGTCCTCCATAATCTGAACTGTCTGCTCCGACTGCTCGTCGGTCTGCGGGTAGAATGCTGTGCTGAGCTCTACTCGGGTCCCCAACTCACTCTGCACGGCTCTCCAAAAATGGGAAGTGAACTGAGGGCCTCTATCTGATATGATGGAAATAGGCACACCGTGCAACTGAACTATCTCCCGAATGTAAATCTGATCAACCCTCTCGGAAGTATAAGTAGTCACAACCGGAAGAAAGTGTGTCGACTTGGTCAACCTGTCGACAATGACCCAAACTCATTAAACTTACGCAATGTCCGCGGCATCCCAACTACGAAGTCCATAGTAATGCACTCCCACTTCCACTCAGGTATAGGCATCTACTGAAGTAGACCACCTGGCCTCTGGTGCTCATACATAACCTGCTGACAATTCAAACACCTAGCCACATACTCAACTATGTCCTTCTTCATCCGCCACCACCAATAATGCTGCCTCAGGTCATGATACATCTTCATAGCACCTGGATGAATAGAATACCGTGAACTGTGTGCCTCCTCTAGAATCCTCTCCCTCAAGCCATCGACATTAGGAACACATAGACGGCCCTGGAGTCGCAGAACACCATCCTCGACAATAGAAACTTCCTTGGCACTGCCCTGTAGCACCGTCTCTCCGAGAACTTCCAAATGCGGATCATCGAATTGTCGAGCCTTGATCTGCCCCAATAGTGAAGACTGAGCAATAACGCACACAAGGACCCGGCTGGGCTCTGAAAGGTCCAACCTCACAAGTCAGTTAGCCAAGGACTGAATGTCCAAAGCTAGTGGCCTCTCCTCCACTGAAATGAATGCCAAGCTATCCATACTCTCTGCTTTCCTACTCAAGGCATCCGCGACCACATTTTCCTTGCCCGGGTGATAAAGAATGGTGATATCATAATCCTTTAGTAACTCAAGCCATCTACGCTGTCTCAAATTGAGATCCCTCTACTTAAACAAATGTTGTAAGCTGCGATGATTGGTATAAACCTCACATGATACCCCATACAGATAATGCCTCCATATCTTAAGGGCATGAACAATCGCTGCTAACTCTTGGTCGTTCACAGGTAATTCTTCTCATGAATCTTCAACTGACGTGAAGCATATGCAATAACTTGCCCCTTTTACATCAACACGCATCCCAAGCAAACGCGTGAAGCATCGTAATATACCGTATACATCCCTGAACTGGAAGGCAACACTAGAACCGGTGCTGTATTCAAAGCTGTCTTGAGCTTCTAAAAAATCGTTTCACAATCATCGGACCAACGGAAAGGAGCACCCTTCTGGGTCAATCTAGTCAGAGGTGATGCGACAGATGAAAAGCCCTGCACAAATCGACAGTAATAGCCTGCTAACCCCAAGAAACTCCTGATCTCGGTCACTGAAGTAGGACGTGGCCAACTCTGAACTGCCTTAATCTTCTTGGGATCCACCTTAATACCCTCTCCTGACACAATAAGCCCCAAGAATGCTACTGACTCCAGCCAAAACTCGCACTTGGAGAACTTAGCATATAGCTTCTACTCTCGCAAGGTCTGAAGCACTAATCTCAAATGCTGCTCTCCAGGATACGCGAGTATATCAAGATGTCATCAATGAAGACAATAATAAAGGAATCAATATAAGGCCTGAACACCCTATTCATCAAGTCCATAAACGCCGTTGGAGCATTAGTCAAGCCAAAGGACATCACCAGAAACTCATAATGACCATATCTAGTATGGAAAGCAGTCTTCGGGACATCTGAGTCCTGAATCTTCAGCTGATGATACCCCGATCGCAAGTCAATCTTAGAGAACACCCTAGCGCCCTGCAAGTGGTCAAACAAATCATCAATGCGCGGCAACGGGTACTTGTTTTTATGGTAACTTTGTTCAACTGGCGGTAATCAATGCACATCCGCATAGTCCCATCCTTCTTCTTCACAAATAGCACTGGTGCACCCCAAGGTGACACACTCGGTCTGACAAACCCCTTTGATAACAACTCCTTAAGTTGCTCCTTCAACTCTTTCAACTCTTTCGGCGCCATACGGTACGGTGGGATAGATATAGGCTGGTACCTAGAGCCAAATCAATACAGAAATCAATGTCATGACCCGGTGGCATGTCTGGAAGGTCAGAAGGAATCACATCGACAAACTCCCGGACTACTGGCATTGAATCAATCGTCGGAGACTCTGCGGTGGTGTCCCGAACATATGCTAGATACGCCAAACAACCCATCTCGACCAGATGTCGAGCCTTTAGAAAAGAGATAACCCGACTGGATGCACTAACGGAGGAACCCTTCCACTCCAATATCGGAAACTCTGGCATCGCTAAAGTAACAGTCTTGGCATGACAATCAAGAATGGCGTGATATGGAGATAACCAATCCATGCCTAGGATGACCTCAAAGTCGATCATATCAAGTAACAGAAGGTCTGCTCTAGTCTCGAAACCACAGAATGTAACCAGACAGGACCGGTAGATCCGATCCACGACCACAGTATCGCCCACAAGGATGGACACATAAACAGGAGTACCCAAAGACTCACGAGGGATATCCAGGAAATGAGCCAATAGAGATGACACATACGAATATGTAGACCCTGGTGCAAATAATACCGAAGCATCCCTACCGCATACAGAAATATTACCTGTGATTACGGCATCTAAGGCCACTGCATCTAGTCTGGCCAAAAAAAGCATAGAATCTAGCTGGAGCGCCGGCTGGCTGAACCCCCCTATCTGGCCTCCACCTCTAGGACGACCCCTACCAACCTGTCCCCCACCTCTGGGCGGCCGGACGGCTGGTGCTGCAATCATAGGCTAATAACCCTGCTGTACTGCCTTGCCCAGAAGTCTGAGGCATGTCCTCTTTATGTAACCCGGATCTCCACACTCGTAATAACCCCGCGGTGCCATAGACTGCTGTCCTGAAGCCTGACCCTAATGGCTCGAATATCCACTAGAAGAACCCTGATGTCCAGAATACCCGCCGGAGGAACCCTGAATAGCTGGTGGGCGGTAAGAACTCTCCGGTATCGCACTGAAATAAGGCCTCACTGGAGCACCTCGAGGAGGTGGTGGTGGTGGTGCTGAATATGGGGGCCTGCTAGGCTGGCCCCTCCCAAACTGACCTCTTACCCTAGCTGGGGCACCTCTAAACTCTCCAGAGAATCGGGCCCTCTTGTCCTACTGCAACTGCTCTCTGCTTTTCTGGCGGTAACCCTCAATCCTCCGCGCTATCTCTACCACTAGCTGATACTTAGTTCCCATCTCAACCTCTCGGGCCATGCTAGCTCGAATACCAGGGTGTAACCCCGTAACAAATCTCCACACTCTCTCTGCATCCGTAGGAAGTATCATGAGTGCATAGCGAGACAACTCAGAGAATCTCGCCTCATAGTCGGTCACAGACATCTGACCCTGCTCGAGCTGCTCAAACTGACACCGCAAATCTTCCCTCTTGGAGTGTGGAATATACCTATCCAATCGAAGCCGTGTAAACTGATCCCAAGTCATGGGAGGAGAACCTGCTGGCCTGCTGAGAAGGTAAGACTGCCACCATCTACGGGTCCTGCCCTCTAACTGGAAGGCGGTGAAATCCACTCTATGGGACTCCAATATCCTCATGTTGTGCAGTCTATCCCTGCACCTGTCAATAAAATCCTAGGCATCCTCATGACCTCACCTCCTAAGATAGGAGGGTGTAGCCTAGTCCATCTATCCAACAACTTCTGCGAATTGCCGTCCGCAGCTGGTCCGGGCTCAGGTGCCACTGCTGCAACTGGCTGGGCACCGCCCGTAGGTAGTGTACCCGGAGTTTGATATACGGCAGCTGCGTGCCCGGGAGCCTGAGCAGTAGGGGTCTGTGCTCCCCCTCCGGCCTGAGATGTGGCTGGGTTTGCTGGACATAAACCAGCCTGAGTCATCGAGTCCATGAACCGCGGCATACGGCCCATGACCTCCTGGAAGCCCGGTGCTGTCATGAAATCTGCCGGGGCAGGCTCTGCTGCGAGCACCTCGCCCTGCTCCTTGGTAATGGGATCTCTTGCTAGGTCCGTAGCTGGTGCAACTGGGGCAGCTCTGGGACGCCCTCGTCCCCTACCTCGGGCCGGTGCCCTCCCCCGGCCTCTACCTCGGCCTCTAGCAATAGGGGGAGCAGTTTTTCCCGGGTCTGGAACGTCCGCCATACGCGTCCTCACCGTCTATGAGAGAATAGAATAAGGAAATTTAGTACACCATCAACTGCACGACAAGTGATGAATAAAGAGTAGTTTCCTAACACCCTATAGCCTCTCGAAGATAAGTACAGACGTCTCCGTACTGATCCGCAATACTCTACCGGGTTTGCCATAACTTGTGAGACCTACGTGAACCTAGTTCTCTGATACCATGTTGTCACGACCCAAATTCCATACTAGGCCGTGATGGCGCCCAACACTGTTGTTAGGCAAGCCAACACTAATGAAATAGTAAATCCTCACTTATGTAGTTAGTACGTGATAACTTCCATTATAAGTTTAAGAAATTTATAGTTTTAAAACTTAAGCATATTTAAATGAAAGAAACAAATGCCAATCTCAATAATGAGGACAAGCCAAAACATCATAATTCTACTACGTGTGTGCCAAGACCTGGTGTCACAAGTGTGTGGGCAATCTAGTAGAATATACAAAATCATACTATCCTACTGTCTGGAAAAGAAATAGACAGGAATATAAAGACAAAAGAGAGACTCCAGCAGCTGCAGATCAGCTCAAAAGGGCAGCTCACCGGAAAGTCTCGAGCTGAGATGACCACTCTATGCGCCGGACTGATGGCCAGATGCACCTGCCTCAAAGCTTGTACAATCAAGCACAGAAGTGTAGCATGAGTACATAAAAATATGTACCTAGTAAGTATCTCGCCTAACCCCGCAGAAGTAGTGATGAGGGGTCGACTCCGACACTTACTAAGGTTATTTAATTCATAGTGTATGTAGATGACAACAACATCGAACAAGAATAACTATTGAAAATCCTTTCACCCAATTAATAAAACTAAGCACTTTCCTCATTTAAATATAAGTGACCTTTCCAGCAATAAGTCATACGAAATATAAGGGTTCCGGTTCTATTACACCCAAATACCACCGAGGACGTTCGACCCAATCCAACATAAAAGTAAAATGTGCACTGCCAAGGGTGGAACGACATGAACCATAGATGCATCTATTCACCCCGCTCGCGAATCATACATGTGACGCGGTAAAAGCATAACCCCGCTCGCAAATCATACGTGCGACGCAGTCAACACAATTCTCATCATTTAAAACACAACACTTCTTCAATTTCCTTTTATAAAATGAATACAATTCACTTGAAGCCTGTAAGTCCTTAGATTTCCTTCAACTCAATTTCTTTCGTACCATTAGCATATATAAGCAATTAATAGCGGCCACAAAGCATGCTGTAATCCTAGAACTACCCAGACATAACAGGAATAGTAGCTACGCACGGACTCCCATCACCTCGTGCGTACGTATCCCCCACAATTAATCATATATTAATTAAGTTCACCTATGGGGACATTCCCCCCTACAAGTTAAAAAAGAGACTTACCTCGTTTCGAGCCTTCTTCCAACTCAAGAATGCGTCCAAACTTTCAAACCGGAGCCGCACAATCCGAAACTATTCAAATAGTGTAAAAGTACATCATTATAGGTTTACAAATTCATATTCTAGCTATTAAAGCAATTATCCAACCCCAAGGGCAATGTTCCTAAAATTCAACCCTAGGAACACGTGCTCAGATTCCGGAAATTTTCGAAGGAAGTTGTTACTCCTAACCTAAGGATTAAGAATATATGATTTTTACTTCATTCCAGAATGAATTTCGTGGTTAAATCACGTTTTTATCAAAACCCTAGGTTTTACTCTAATTCCATGATTTTCACTAATCTTTACATGTTAATCTACCCAAAATTCAAGTATTTAACTCACATATAGTAGGGATTACTTACCTCTAAGAGCTTGGTGTAAATCATATCTCAGGAGCTCCAAAGTCGCCTAACCTTTGAGTGGAAATGAGCCAAAAATGGCTAACACCTGCAATAAATGAAGGTCACTGCCTTCAGTGATTTCTGCATCTGTGATCCTGGGCCGCACCTGTGCCCACCGCATCTGCGGAAATGAGTCCGTTTCTGCAGAAATTCTCCTGGCCGGCTGGGCCGCTTCTGCGAGAAGCAAACCGCTTCTGCGGAAGATAGGCCGCTTTTGCGGCTCCTCAGCTAGCCACCCATGGCCGCTTCTGCGATGGCCTAGCCGCTTCTGCGGGCTCGCATCTGCGGCTGGCCAACCGCAGGTGCGGTTGTGACAGGCGCCTGAAGCTTTAGCCCTTTCCCACGTTTCCAACTAAGCTCGAGCCTTGTCCGATTTACGCTCGGGGCCCCCTGGGCCCTGCCTGAACATACCTACATGTTTGAAATGATAAAACGGACTCGCGCGAACCCTCGGAACGCCCGAAACAACGCTAAATCTATGAATCATTCCTTAAAACCAACTGAATCAAACTTATGGACTTCAAGTTCCTCAATCTACTTCCAATGTGACGAAACACACTTATACTACTCGGATTGACACCAAATTTTACGTGCAAATCTTAAAGACATTACGGATCTATTTCCGATCTTGAAATTCTGTTCGGACCTCGATAACACAAAAATCCGTTCCAAACCAAATTTAAGGAACTTCAAAATCCTTAAGGAATCAACTTTCACTATTAGGCTCCAAAACGCTCCCGGGTCATCCAAATCCCGATCCGGACATACGCCCAAGTCCGAAATCATCATACGAACCTGCTGGAACCTTCAAATCCGGATTTCGAGGTCGTTTACTCAAAACGTTGACTGAAGTCAAACTTGGCCTTTTAAGCCAACCTTAAGGAACCAAGTGTTCTGATTTCAACCCAAACTCTTCCAAATCCCGAACCAACCATCCCCGCAAGTCATAAATCAGTTAAAGCAAGTACGGAAAGTCTTATTCAGGGGAACGGGATTCTAAAAAGCAAAACGGTCGGTCGGGTCGTTATATATTGAACATCCTTTGTCGAATTTTTTTTTTTTACTTCTTTCAAATTTAAACACCCTTAAAATAATTTCTACCTTCGCCACTAATTTTCTCTATAAAGTGTTTTTGCATTAATAGACAAACGTTAACGTGGATTTCATCGGTGAATATCGATGTTTTTGAGGAACTAATACAAGAACATAGAGGTAATGACAGACACGTTCAGCTAAGTATTATTTTCCAATGTTTTATTGATGAGACAATTAATTAGCTCATATGTTTCAAAAGTGAGGTCAGGCCAATAGCTTATTGACATATAGAAAGCAACCTTTTTATTGAATCAACCAAAAAGACGGCCAACCCCTCTTTGTATTCTTTCACATTACAAGTTTCATGATGGATCCAAAACGATGAAAATGAGGTTTTGGATTAGCAAAATAATGCTTAAATATATGTAATCTAACGCTAAATCAACTCACTTTGACAAAGACGTTTGCTGTAAATTTAAAAAGATATATTCTTTAGACAATTTCGACAAATATGCGCAAGAAGCTTTCCGATGGGGATGTACAATACCTTCTTCTCACATTTCATTTTCACTATTCATTCTATCTCCTTAAAAGCGGTACCTAAGGTGGAATAATATTGATTTTTTATTAGAACATTAGTTGCCCGTGCTTTGCACGAGCCGGAGAAATACTTTTACTTTTGCTTGCTTGAATATAGTTGGTGGTAAATGCCTCGATGAATTGAGAATTTGGGACACATTTGATTCCAAGCAACTTAACCTTGTCTTGCTTATATTATGGCATCAGGACAGAATATTTTTATATTTTTAAAGCTGCTAAAAAATAACTGCTAGAATACTAATTCGGCACAACTGGAAAGCCCCACATTCTTTATTCAGACTTGGGATTGACTGTGTTTTGTGAAGCTCACATCAATAGCACCCCGAAATCCGAATACACTTGGCAAAATGGCATGTAACAGTATGAGATACAACAAAGAGTAGGAATTGACTTGGATATGGTGAAGAGAATATAGCTCTCCATATGATCAGTTGCTTACACATAATCTATATGGGAGGAGATTTCCAATTTCCAATTTGCAAGGGCCTTGGTGTCTTTAGCATAGCCCATTTAATATGAAACTCCCATGAAGACTCTATGCTACCAGCAATTAACATATCAACGATGCAAGAAATCATATTGCAAGCAAATTGAATATGAAATATGAATTGTAAGGTAAACTTCAACAACTGACCATACGCAACACATGTTATCATTTGAACGAAAAAGAATATTAAAGAAGATTATAACAGCAAGGATGGCATACATATGCTATGATAGGGTTCGAACATAGTCGATGTTGTCTCACTTTGTATTCTTTGATTGCTTTTGTTTCAAATTTTCAAACTTTCGAGAAGTGCCCTTTGCTTGCTAGCCAATTCAATATCGGGTAACTAAAACAATGAACACAAAATTAGATAGCAAATGATAGTGTTAGAAAAAAGATAGAAGAAAATATATCGTGAAAAAGTAAAGGTACAGAGCTCGTTAAGAAGAATTACGCACCTCCTCGACTAATAATTAACTTCTTCAATCTGTTTATGTCACGACCTGAATTTCCCACCGTCGGGACCGTGATGGCGCCTAACATCGCACTCGCTAGGCAAGCCAACGTTAGAGAATTCTTCACCTTTTTCCTTTACTTGTTATAATTAAAACTAAACAAAACTAAATCAACAGAATTAAACGCGGAAGTACATAGTTAACTGATCATCTTTATACTATAACAGAAAAACCGAAACAGTTATCACCCAGAAACTGCTGTCACAACTCACAAACTTTTTACAGATTACTACAAATACTGGTCTGAAAGAAAAGAATACATCTGTCTCGACAGTAAATAAAATAGAGATATAGAATGTAGGAGGGGACGCCAGGGCCTGCGGACGCGTGCAGGACTACCTTAGGTCTCCTGACTGAAATATCAGTAACCGACCTCTAGATCAGCCAGTACCAACTCCGAAATCTGCACAGAAAGTGCAGAGTGCAGTATCAGTACAACCGACCCCGTGTACTGGTAAGTGCCGAGCCTAACCTCGACGAAGTAGTGACGAGGCTACGGTGGGGCAATAACAATATATCCTGCAACAGTTTATAATAAAACAAGAAGAAAATACGAAATGAAATAGGACAGAAACTTGCATTAAATAAATACGGAACCTAGTCTTTCTACCAATACTCAGCTATAACAATCCTTAAGAGAGTTTCAACACTACAATAATGAATCTCAGCAGAAGAAGAATGCATAGATAACAAATGATGCGGCACGCATCCCGATCCCAATAATATAATCAATAAAAAAATGAACATTCACCCTTATTACTCCTTGTTGCAGCGTGCAACCCGATCCCACCAGTCAACCCTTTTTACTCCTCAATATATCACCGTTATTCCTCCTGTTACGGCGTGCAACCCGATCCCACCTGTCCACCCTTATTGCTCCTTGTTGCGGCGCGCAACCCGATCTCACCAGACAATCACATTTCACCATTATTCCTCCTGTTTCGGCGTGCAACCCGATCCCAACATATCAGTACCAATCACAAAATAAGAACAAGTATTTCACAAGTTAACTCAAATCCTCCACAACATTTATACCTCACCAAAACAACGGAAGATCACTACAATTATGAAACTTCATCAATTAATACTACACAACGAGACCAACCAAGGCATACCATGAAGCACCAATAAACCAACGTAAACCAACAGTGTGATATAATGAAACTACGGAATAATTACTAACGTCAATAGAGAAAATAACATTTAACAAGAAGCAATTAGACATGGAAGCATCAATAAGCAAGTAGCAGTTAAGACATGAAAGCAATATATTAGGAAACGGGGAAGGGAACAGGCTAAATAGACAATTTGGCGACGCATAGGTACTCGTCACCACACCTATACGCCACACACATGAAATTTCACATAGCAAGTAAGTCGGGGATCCCTAATCCCTCGAGTCAAGGTTAGACCAAACACTTACCTCAAGCCACGGGCAATTCAAAGCTCAAATACCGCTTTACCTCTCGATTCCACCACCAATCCACTCGTATCTAGTCATAGTCAACTTAATAACATCAATTAACGCTAAAGAAATCAATTCCAATGCATAATTATAGATTCCGCAACATTTTCCCCAAGAAGTCAAAAACCGACCCCGGGCCCGCTTGGTCAAAATCCAAAATTCGGACCAGAACCTGATTACCCATTCACCCCCGAGCCCGGATATACAACTGGTTTTGGAATCTGACCTCAATTTGAGGTCTAAATCCCCAAATTTCGAAATTTTTAAGTTCTACCAAAAAACACCCAATTCCACCATGAAAAACCCTAGATTCTAGGATGAAATCTTATAAAAAGATGAAATAGATTACAAGAAATGAGTTAAGAATCATTTTCCTATGATTTGGGAAAGAACTTGCCCTAGGAAAATTGCCTCTTGAAGTTTACGTTTTGAAAAATGGGAGAATGAATGGAAACTCCACGTCTAACTTATGTTTTGAACAACTGCAGATGTCGCATTTGCGACCTGAGCTTCGCAAATGCGAAGAAACATCGCAAATGCGAAGTTCCCTACACTCCTGCTGCCTTCGCAATTGCGAAGGTATGTTCGCAATTGCGAACCTGATCCTCCGCATATGCGATGAAATGATCGCAATTGCGAGCCCTTCCCTTCCTAGTTTTACTTCGCAAATGCGAAGAAATCTTCGCAATTGCGAAGACTGCTTGGCCCAGCCTTCCTTCGAATTTGCGATGAAGGCCTCGCAAATGCGACCTCACTACTAGAAATCCGAAAAAAGCGACCAAAATTTGGCGACCAAAATTGGTCTGTCAAGAAAAGCGACCAACGTTGGTCGCTAAACTGGAGAAAATAATTAAATAATTATTCTAAGTACAGTAACGACCAATGTTGGTCGCTTTTTGGTCGCTAATTTGGTCAAAATGTTGACCGGACTGGTCAGACTTGCTTGGTCAAAGAAATACTGAAATTAGCGACCAACGTTGGTCGCTAATGTGGGACCCAGTTATAAAATTTTAATAATTATATTATTATTTAAAAAAAATATAAAATATAAATAAATATAATTCAAAGTTAGCGACCAACGTTGGTCGCTCACTAAAGGAGAAGCAGATAGAGACCAACTTTGGTTGCTAATATGGGATCCAGTTCTAACGTTTAACAATTATATTACTATTTTAAATATTATATAAAATATAAATAAATCTAATTTAAATTTAGCGACCAACGTTGGTGTCACGACCCTAACCCCGAACCCGGTCGTGATGGCGCCTCTCGTGAAGACAAGGCCAGCCAGTTTAATCAAATTCATCTTTTAAAGCAGTTAAGCAACACAAAATAGTCTAAACATGATTTAATAATTTTAAGTAGCGGAAATATCAAGAATAATACGGGAACCCAACCTAACACAGCCCTAACCGGGGTGTCACAAGTCAAGAGCATCTACGAATCACAGTACAGTCTGCTAAAGTCATAAACTACTACAAGTGTTTGTAGGAACAGAAATGATAGAAGAGTAGAGACACGGGGCTGCGGACGCCAACAGCTACCTCGTAATCTCCGAAAAAGCCCGCTTGGAACTGGAGGAAATCAACACTCCGGAGCGGAATCAGCTATGCCTGAATCTGCACACAGGGTGTAGGGAGTAAAGTGAGTACTCCAACTCAGTGAGTAATGAATATAAATAATGACTGAAAGCAAGAAAACACGTAAAGCATATAGCAGTCTATAATGGAGCAGTAAAATCATTTATAATCAGGAAAGCCAGTAAGATTTAGGAAAAATGCTCTTTAAACCAGTAAACAGGTAATTGACAGGTAATTATGATAAAGTAAACAAATAAAAGTTCGCCCCTCGGGCACAGTAACACCACAACCGCCCCTCGGGCAATATCTCACAACAGTAACAGCCCCTCGGGCTCACTCTCACATCACAATGGGTACCCGCGCTCACTCGGGGTGTGCAGACTCCTGGAGGGGACCCTTACGGCCCAAGCGCAATAACAAGCCATCTCGTGGCATCAAATCTAGGCCCTCGGTCTCATATCAATCAAGCCACCTCGTGGCATACATATCTCAGGCTCTCGGCCTCCAATAAATATCAGTGTCTCCTAACAATATAGGCCTTCAGCCTTACTCAGTCAAAAATCATCACAAGCCTCTCGGAAAATAGTAAAACAGTATTTCTCAGCCCAAACATCATTTAAAATATCATTTAAATCTCAAACTGAGTAAAAACGGCTGAGTAGTAAAACAGTGGAATTTAATATGACTGAGTTCAAGTAGTAAGTCAAAACAGTGAGGGAATATCAAATAAAAGCCCCGAAGGGTTCAAGTAGTTGGCATTCAGCCCAAATATGGCATTCAGCCCAATAAACGATGATAACAAGTAGTTTTAAATCAAATACGCGGTAAAATCATCAATCGGGATGGACCAAGTCCAAATCCCTAATAGTACACGACTCCACGCTCGTCATCGAGCGTGAGCCTCACCTCAATATAGTACTACGATGCACAATCCGGGGTTTCAAACTCTCAGAACATCATTTACAAGCATTACTCACCTCGAACCGGCTAAATCCCTAGCTCGCGACGCCTTTGCCCTTCGAATTGGCCTCCACGTGCGTCGAATCTATCCAAAATCAGAACGAATACGTCACAATATGCTAAGGGAACAAGACCCAAGCGAAAACAATCAAAAAATACCAAAAATCCCAAAATTAGCAAAACCCGAGCCCCAGGCCCACTTCTCGAAATTCAGAAATTTATACACCAATAGGCTCCTTATCTCCCCACGAGTCTATGCATATAAAGAACACCAAAATCGGAGTCCAAATGACCCCTCAAATTCCCCATTAAAGGCCTCTTAAACTCAAGTTCTAAACCTCCATTTTTAGCCCTTTAATCCTTCTAATTACAGCCTTAATTCATGACTTTCTACCATAGAAATGTGTTTTAAGTCCAAAATCCTTACCTCAACGAAGCCTCTTTGATTTATCTCCTCAAAATCGCCCTAAGCTCCAAATTCCGAGTTCAAAAATGGTTAAACCCTTCAGAAATCGCGAAGTATGAAATATATACCTTCTGCCCAGGCATTTCCGCATCTACGGTCCAAAATCCGCTTATGCGGTCAATTCATCCGCTTCTACGAAAACTCATTAAACCAGCCCAAATCGCATCTTCGGTCCTTTTGTCACATCTGCGACTCTGCAGGTGCGGGTCCCCTACCGCATCTGCAGCCTCAAACACTTGCTTCCAAAAACGCTTCTACGGTCCTTCTCACGCATGTGCGACGCCGCACCTGCTGTCCCCAAACCGCAGGTGCGAAAACACCAGAAGCAGCAATATCAGCTGCTGCAACAATTCACCAATCTCTCCGTTAACCACCCGAAATCACCCCGAGGCCCCCGGGACCTCAACCAAAGGCACAAACATAACCCAATACCTTATTCAAACTTGCTCCAATCGTCAAAACACCTCAAACAACATCAAATCACCCAAAACACACATCGGATTCAAGCCTAAGTTTCTAAAAACCTTCCGAGATACGCTTTCGATCAAAAACCCAACCAAAACACGTCCGAATGACCTGAAATTTTGCACACACATCCCAAATGACACAACGAAGCTACTGCAACTCTCGGAATTCCATTCCGACACCTGGATCAAAATCTCGCCTATCAACAGGAAATCGCCAAAATATCGACTTCGCCAATTCAAGCCTAATTCTACTCCGGACCTCCAAAACCCATTCCGATCACACCCCTAAGTCATAAATCACCTCCCGAAGCTAACCGAACCATCAGAATTCATATCCGAGCCCTCTAACACATAAGTCAACATCCGGTTGACTTTTCCAACTTAAGCCTTCCTAAAAGAGACTAAGTGTCTCAAACTTCACCAAAACCGATCCGGATTCAACAACCAACCCGATACCTGAAAACACGGATGAACAAAGCAATAAAAGCAGAAATGGGGGAAACGGAGCGGTAATTCATGAGACGACCGGCCGGGTCGTCACATCCTCCCCAACTTAAATAAACGTTCGTCCTCGAACGAGTCAAGAAACATACCTGAAGCCTCAAACAGGTGAGGATATCTGCTCCGCATCTCCCGCTCGGTCCTCCACTGGCCGACCTCTCCACTGCACCTTCACCGAAGCTATATCTTTTGATCTCAACTTCCGAATCTGACGCTCTAGAATAGCTGCTGGCTCCATATCATAAGTCAAATCACCCTCCAACTCAACCGTGCTGAAATCCAGAACATGAGACGAATCCCCAACATACTTACGGAGCATAGAAACATGGAAAATCGGATGCACACTCGACAAGCTGGGTGGCAAAGCAAGCTCATAAGCCACCTCCCCAATCCTCCGTAGTACCTCAAAAGGCCCAATGAACCGCGGACTCAACTTCCCTTTCTTTCTGAATCTCATAACACCTTTTGTGGGCGAGACCTTCAACAGAACCTTCTCACCGACCATGAAGGACACATCTCTAACCTTCCTGTCAGCATAACTCTTTTGCCTCGACTGTGCTGTACGAAGTCTCTCCTGAATTACCTTCACTTTATCTAAGGCATCCTGAACCAAATCTGTCCCTAATAGCCTAGCCTCACCAGGCTCGAACCAACCAACTGGAGATCTACACCGCCTCCCGTACAAAGCCTCATATGGAGCCATCTGGATACTCGACTGGTAGCTGTTATTGTAAGCAAACTCTGCAAGCGGTAGAAATTGATCCCATGACTCTCCGAAGTCAATAACACAAGCGCGTAACATATCCTCCAAGATCTGAATGGTGCACTCGGACTGCCCGTCCGTCTGAGGGTGAAAAGATGTGCTCAACTGCACCTGAGTACCCAACTCTCGCTGAACAGACTGCCAGAACTGGGAAGTAAACTGAGTGCCCCGATCTGAAATGATGGAAACTGGGACACCATGCAACCGAACAATCTCCCGAATATATATCTCTGCCAACCGCTCTGAAGAATAAGTAATACAGATAGGAATGAAGTGCACGGACTTGGTCAGCCTACCACAATCACCCAAATAGCATCGAACTTCTTCAAAGTCCGAGGGAGTCCAACTACAAAGTCCATAGTGATCCTTTCCCACTTCCACTCTGGAATATCCATCCTCTGAAGCAAGCCACCCGGTCTCTGATGCTCATATTTCACCTGCTGACAATTGAGACACCGAGCTACAAAACCCACAATATCTTTCTTCATTCTCCGCCACCAGTAATGCTGTCTAAGATCCTGATACATCTTCGCGGCTCCTGGATGAATAGAATACCGCGAGCTATGGGCCTCTCCCAGAATCAACTCCCGAAGCCCATCTACATTGGGCACACAAATCCGGCCCTGCATCCTCAATACTCCATCATCTCCAATAGACACATCCCTGGCATCATCATGCTGAACCCTATCCCTAAGGACGAGCAAATGTGGATCATTATACTGGCACTCTCTGATGCGCTTATATAGGAAAGACCGAGAAATCACACAAGCCAATACTTGACTAGGCTCCGAAATATCCAACCTCACGAACCGATTGGCCAAGTCCTGAACATCAACCGCAAGAGCTCTCTCCCCAACTGGAAGATATGCCAAACTCGCCATACTTACTGCCTTTCGGCTCAAAGCATCGGCCACCAAATTGGCCTTTCCCGGATGGTACAATATAGTGATGTCATAATCCTTAAGTAACTCCAACCACCTCCGCTGCCTCAAATTAAGATCCTTTTGCTTGAACAAATGCTGAAGACTGCGATGATCAGTGAATACCTCACAAGATACGCCATACAAGTAGTGCCTCCAAATTTTCAACGCGTGTACTATGGCAGCCAACTCCGAATCATGAATGGGGTAGTTCTTCTCATGGGGCTTCAACTGGCGAGAAGCATAAGCAATAACTCTACCCTCCTGCATCAATACACAACCAATCCCTACTCTCAAAGCATCACAATACACGGTATATGAACCTGAAGCTGATGGCAAAACCAACACTGGAGCTGTGATCAAAGCTGCCTTGAGCTTCTGAAAGCTCTCCTCACACTCGACCGACCATACAAATGAAACACCCTTCTGAGTCAACTTGGTCAAGGGCGATGCGATAGATGAGAATCCCTGAACAAACCGGCGATAATAGCCTGCCAAACCAAGAAAACTACGAATCTCCGTGGCTGAGGACGGTCTAAGCCAACTCTACAACGCCTCTATCTTCTTTGGATCAACCTGAATACCCTCACTGGACACCATGTGTCCCAAGAATGCCACTGAACTGAGCCAAAACTCACACTTGGAGAACTTTGCATAAAGCTTCTCCTCCCTCAATCTCTGCAACACAACCCTCAAATGCTCCGCGTGCTCCTCCAGACTACGCGAATATACCAGGATATCATTAATGAAAACTATAACAAATGAATCAAGATAAGGCCGGAACACGCTGTTCATCAGATGCATAAACGCTGCTGGGGCATTGGTCAGCCTAAAAGACATAACCAGGAACTCATAATGACCATATCTGGGCCTGAAGGCCGTCTTAAGAATATCCGAATCCCTGATCTTCAACTGGTGATAACCCGACCGAAGATCAATCTTGGAGAATACCCTCGCTCCCTGAAGCTGGTCGAATAGATCATCAATGCGAGGCAAAGGATACTTGTTCTTCACTGTTACCTTGTTCAATTGCCTATAATCAATGCACATTCTCATAGTGCTATCCTTTTTCTTCACAAACAGAACCGGCGCACCCCAAGGTGACACACTAGGCCGAATGAACCCCTTATCAAGGAGTTCCTGAAGCTGCTCCTTTAACTCCTTCAACTCCGCTTGCCATACGATACGGCGGAATAAAAATAGGCTGAGTGCCCGGCACCAAGTCAATACCAAAATCAATATCCCTTTCCGGTCGCATGCCCGGCAGGTCTGCAGGAAAAATATCAGGGAAATCCCTCACAACTGGGACAGAATCAATACTGGGAGTCTCAACTCCAACGTCCCTCACGAAGGCAAGATACGATAGACAAACCCTTCCCAACCATACGCTGGGCCTTCAAGAACGAGATCACCGTACTAGGAACATAATCAGTCACGCCACTCCACTCAATCCATGGCACACCCGGTATAGCCAATGTGACTGTCTTGGCATGACAATATAAAATAGCGCGGCACAGAGATAGCCAATCCATGCCCAGAATGACATCGAAATCCACCATACTCCATAATAAAAGATCAACTCGGGTCTCCAGACCCCCAATAGTCACCAAACACGACCGGTACACGCAGTCTAAAACAACAGTCTCACCCACTGGGGTAGATACATGAACAGGTAAAGCAAGAGACTCACAAGGAGTACCCAAATAGTGAGAAAAGTATGATGACACATAAGAATAGGTAGAACCGAGATCAAATAGTACATAGGCATCTCTGTGGCGGATAAAATAGTAACCTGTAATGACAGCATCAGATGCAATGGCATAGGGTCTGCCTGGAAGAGCATAGAAATGGGCCTGACCACCCCCGTTATCGACCACCCCCTCTGGGGCGACCCCGGCTGACTGATCCCCACCCTAGCTGGCGTGGGCGGGTGGTGGTGGAGCAGCTGGAGCTGAAGCTGATGACTGGCCCCTCTGCTGAGATGAACTAGCAACACGGCGGGGACACTGCCTCAACATGTGGCCCATCTCGCCACACTCATAACAAATCCTAGGTGCTGGAGAAGGGGACTGATGGGAACCCCTCGCACCGGAGTGACCAGCAGATGTACTCGGCGTAGAAGAGCCCTGAACAGATTGAGGACGGGATGAGCTCTGAGCTGGGAGGGCACTAAGTGAAGAATGTCCCTGGCATGAGCTGTGGGAACCATGACCTGATGATGCTCCTCGATAACCTGAGCGATCAGACTGACCCTGACAGATTTGTCGGCCTCTGCCGTGCTGGAACTGGCCCCTCGAAGGACCACCACTGTAGCTACCAGATCCTCAAGGCCTCTTGGCCTCCCTCTCCTCTCACTCCTAGCGACGGACAGACTCAATCTCCCTGGCAATATCCACAACCTCCTCGAATGTAGCACCAGTCACCCTCTCCCTGGTCATAAGAATACGGAGCCGCTAAGTAAGACCATCAACAAACCTCCTGATCCTCTCTCGATCTGTCGGGACCAACCAGATGGCATGACGAGCCAACTCAGAGAACCTCAACTCATATTGTGATACAGTCATGTCTCCCTAACGCAACCACTCAAACTGTCTAAGCAGCTCCTCTCTGCAAGACTGCGGTACATACTTCTCCAGAAATAGAATGGAGAACTGCTGCCAGGATACGGGTGCTGCACCAACAGGCCTACGCCTCTCAAAATCCTCCCACCAAGTAAAAGTAGGTCCTGAAAACTGATAAGTAGTGAAAGCGACTCCGCTGGTCTCCAAGATACCGGCTGTACGAAGCATCCTCTGACACTTGTCTAGAAAGCCTTGGGCATCCTCGCCTTCAGCTCCGCTGAAGGTCGGAGGCTGAAGTCTCCCAAATCTCTCCAACCTACACTGCTCATCCTCTGGCATGACAAGAACTACATAGTCCTGAGCAGCTACGCCCGGCTGGGCTGGATGTGCCCCCGGCGTCTGAAGTCCCTGCACGACCTGCTCAGGTGTGCGGGCGGTGGGAGTTTGACTGCCTCTCCCGGCCTGTGAAGTAGCTGCGGCTGTAGTGGTGAAACCGCCTGAGCTAGGCCAGTGCAAACTGATAAGATCTGAGCCAAGGCCTCCTGAAGACCCGGAATCACGATAGGCACAGCTGGTGCCAGAGCTGGTGCTGCTGGAGGGTCCACAGCTGGGACCTGGTCCTGAACTGGGGCAGCTGGTGGATCTGCAGGTGCTGCCCTCGCTGCTCTGCCTCTACCACGACCACGGCCGCATCCTCGGCCTCTGGTGGCTGCAACTGGTGGCACTGGTGGTCGTCCATCCTGTCCGGTAGCGCGTGTCCTCACCATCTGTGAGAGAATGGAACAACAAAAGTTTAGTACTCGGATCAACAAACTCGCACGATAAGAATTCAAGAATGTGAAGTTTTTTCCTAAAGGTTCTACAGCCTCTCGAGGATAAATATAGACGTCTCCGTACCGATCCGCGAGACTCTACTAAACCTGCTCATGACTCGTGAGACCTATGTAACCTAGGCTCTGATACCAACTTGTCACGACCCTAACCCCGAACCCGGTCGTGATGGCACCTCTCGTGAAGACAAGGCCAGCCAGTTTAATCAAATTCAGCTTTTAAAGCAATTAAGCAACAAAAATAGTCTAAACATGATTTAATAATTTTAAGTAGCGGAAATATCAAGAATAATATGGAAACCCAACCTAACACAACCCTAACCGAGGTGTCACAAGTCAAGAGCATCTACGAATCACAGTACAGTCTGCTAAAGTCATAAACTACTACAAGTGTTTGTAGGAACAAAAATGATAGAAGAGTAGAGACACGGGGCTGCGGACACCAACAACTACCTCGTAATCTCCGAAAAAGCCCGCCTGGAACTAGAGAAAATCAACACTCCGGAGCGGAACCAGCTAAGCCTGAATCTGCACACAGGGTGCAGGGAGTAAAGTGAGTACTCCAACTCAGTGAGTAATGAATATAAATAATGACTGAAAGCAAGAAAACACGTAAAGCATATATCAGTCTATAATGAAGCAGTAAAATCATTATAATCAAGAAAGCCAGTAAGAATCAGGAAAAATGCTCTTTAAACCAGTAAACATGTAATTGACAGGTAATTATGATAAAGTAAACAAATAAAAGTTCGCCCCTCGAGCACAGTAACACCACAACCGCCCCTCGGGCAACATCTCACAACAGTAACAACCCCTCGGGCTCACTCTCACATCACAATGGTTACCCGAGCTCACTGGGGGTGTACATACTCCTGGAGGGGCCCCTTACGGTCCAAGCGCAATAACAAGCCATCTCGTGGCATCA
Organism: Nicotiana attenuata; assembly: GCF_001879085.1. Classification (NCBI taxonomy): domain Eukaryota; kingdom Viridiplantae; phylum Streptophyta; class Magnoliopsida; order Solanales; family Solanaceae; genus Nicotiana; species Nicotiana attenuata. The sequence continues at coordinate 2,048 of NW_017674722.1, read as the reverse complement.
AATCTAGGCCCTCGGCCTCATATTTATCAAGCCACCTCGTAGCGTACATATCTCAGGCTCTCGGCCTCCAATAAATATCAGTGTCTCCTCACAATATAGGCCCTCGGCCTTACTCAGTCAAAAATCATCACAAACCTCTCGGGCAATAATAAAACAGTATTTCTCAGCTCAAACATCATTTAAAATATCATTTAAATCTCAAACTGAGTAAAAACGACTGAGTAGTAAAACAGTGGAATTTAATATGACTGAGTTTATGTAGTAAGTCAAAACAGTGAGAAAATATCAAATAAAAGCCCCGAGGGGTTCAAGTAGTTGGCACGAAGCCCAAATATGGCATTCAGCCCAATAAACGATGATAACAAGTAGTTTTGAATCAAATACGCGGTAAAATCATCAATCGGGACGGACCAAGTCCATATCCCTAATAGTACACGACTCCACGCTCGTCATCGAGCGTGAGCCTCACCTCAATATAGTACTATGATGCACAATCCGGGGTTTCAAACCCTCAGAACATCATTTACAAGCATTACTCACCTCAAACCGGCTAAATCCCTATTTCGCGACGCCTTTGCCCTTCGAATTGGCCTCCACGTGCGTCGAATCTATCCAAAATCAGAACGAATACGTCACAATATGCTAAGGGAACAAGACCCAAGCGAAAACAATCGAAAAACACTAAAAATCCCGAAATTAGCAAAACCCGAGCTCCGGGCCCGCTTCTTGAAACTCAGAAATTTTACTCCAATAGGTTCCTTATCTCCCCACGAGTCTATGCATATAAAGAACACCAAAATCGGAGTCCAAATGACCCCTCAAATTCCCCATTAAAGGCCTCTTAAACTCAAGCCCTAAACCTCCATTTTTAGCCCTTTAGTCTTTCTAATTACAGCCTTAATTCAAGATATTCTACAATATAAATGTGTTTTAAGTCCAAAATCTTCACCTCAACGAAGTCTCTTTGATTTATCTCCTCAAAATCGCCCAAAGCTCCCAATTCCGAGTTCAAAAATGGTTAAACCCTTCAGAAATCGCGAAGTATGAAATATATACCTTTTGCCCAGGCATTTCCGCATCTGCGGTCCAAAATCCGCTTCTGCGGTACCGCATATGCGGTCAATTCATCCGCTTCTGCGAAAACTCATTAAACCAGCCCAAACCGCATCTGCGGTCCTTTTGTCGCATCTGCGACTCCGCAGGTGCGGGTCCCCTACCGCATATGCGGTCTTAGACACTTGCTTCTAAAGCCGCTTCTGCGGTCCTTCTCACGCATGTGCGACGCTGCACCTGCGGTCCCCAAACCGCAGGTGCGAAAACACCAGAAGCAGCAATATCAGCTGCTGCAACAATTCACCAATCTCTCCGTTAACCACCCGAAATCACTCCGAGGCCCCCGGGACCTCAACCAAAGGCACAAACATAACCCAATACCTTATTCAAACTTGCTCCAATTGTTAAAACACCTCAAACAACATCAAATCACCCAAAACACATCGGATTCAAGCCTAAGTTTCTAAAAACCTTCCGAAATACGCTTTCGATCAAAAACCCAACCAAAACACGTCCGAATGACCTGAAATTTTGCGCACACATCCCAAATGACACAACGAAGCTACTGCAACTCTCGGAATTGTATTCCGACCCCTGGATCAAAATCTCGCCTATCAACCGGAATCGCCAAAATATCGACTTCAACAATTCAAGCCTAATTCTACTCCGGGCCTCCAAAACCCATTCCGATCACACCCCTAAGTCATAAATCACCTCCCGAAGCTAACTGAACCATCAGAACTCACATCCGAGCCCTCTAACACATAAGTCAACATCCGGTTGACTTTTCCAACTTAAGCCTTCCTAAAAGAGACTAATAGCCTGTTTGGCCAAGCTTCTTTTTGGCCAGAAGTGCTTTTTTTTGGCCAAAAGCACTTTTGGCCAAAAATTTAGGTGTTTGGCCAAGCTTTTGGAAGGAAAAAAGTGCTTTTGAGGTGAAGCAGAAAAAAGTAGCTTCTCTCCAAAAGCACATTTTTGAGAAGCACTTTTGAGAA
>NW_017674721.1:37691-87133 GCF_001879085.1 Nicotiana attenuata | reverse complement strand
GAAGAGATGTTAGAGTTCAAAGAGCCTACGCGGCCGCGCTGCCTTTTTGCGCGGTCCGCGCCGACCCCGCAGGGGTATTTTTGTCCGATATTTCCAGCTGGGTATAAATAGATCTTTTTACCATTTTCAGGTTAAGTTTTAGATTCTGAACAAGGGCTGCGCTCGTGAGAACTATTGTGTAGCCTATTTTGGCAATTTTCCTCTTAAATATCATAGTTTTTAATTAGTAATCAATCATTATGTTATTTTCATCATCTGCTTCTACTGTTTCTTCTTTAATTATGTCTAGCTAAACCCATTAGCTAGGGTTGTGGCTCAACCCTAGTGTGGGTAATTAATGGGTGTTGCATTCTAGGGTGAGATTGAGATTGGATATTTGTTATTTGGGTTGATTTTGTGTTTCAATCTAGAATTTGTGGTTGCAAACATGAATTCAAGCTTAGTGGGTCTAACTCTTCTTGAGAAAGAGAGTCATATGACCCTAAAAGTTAACCCAACAAGGAATTGGGATGGACCCATGAGAATGGTAGTCCCAACTAACGGGTTAAACCTCGAAAGAGTAACTACCCTACTTGAGCCCTAGTTGCCCGGTCTAATTGGCCTACCTAATTGGTATCGAGAGAGTCAATTGGGCAAAATCGTTCTCTCTACCGAGAGGTGTGAGAATGAGTGCAATTGCGCAACGGCTATAGCAATAAACCCAGATTTATCAATCTCTCCTTAGTAGCTTCTACCCATTAGCTAGCCACCTAGGTAGTGTCACGACCCTAGTGCCTTTTTCCTATATTAAGCATAACTTAGCAATATTTCCTTAGCATACTTTAGCTTTAATCCTTAGTTTACAATAGTAGTTTTAAATATAAAAACCCCCAAAAATGTTAGGAGTGCAATTAGAAGTACAAACGCAATTCTGGGCTAAACAGGCAATACAACTCCATTCTAAGCTCCCTGTGGATATTCGACCCCAATCCACTATTCGGGTATTAGTTATTGCTACCCACTCTTCCTACCATTATGTAGTGTTGAGACGGCCGCGATCAGGCACTATTTTCCAAACACCACCAGCTCCACCACCCAAACAAGTCCCATACCTTCCTCCACCAATCACTCATGTTTTTGTGGCACCTCCACCTGCTGTATTACACCGATCTTCTAGTGAGCCTCTGTTCCAGACTCACGACAACCAGTATTACCCCCCAGAGCCTACCTTCAAAGCTCCAAAACCATATTCCTACACTCCTCATTTTGATCTCCCGGCAGAAACTGAGAAGCCACCTAAGAATCCCGAGTAGGAGGAGATGTTTAGGAAAGTCAAGAGCTTGGAACAATCTTTCAGGAATATGCGGGGGTTGGGTGGTCAAGTAAGCGTTGCATATAAAGATCTATGTCTGTTCCCAGATGTTCAATTACCAGCAGGGTTTAAGATGCCCAAGTTTGATTTGTACGACGGGCATGGTGATCCAGTGGAACACCTGAGAGGTTTTTGTAGCAAGATGAGAGGAGCAGGCGGGAGAGATGAATTACTGATGGCGTATTTCAGCCAGAGTCTGAGCGGGTCAGCGTTGGAGTGGTATACCCGACAAGATCACGGTAGGTGGTACACGTGGGATGATCTAGCCCAAGCATTCGCGTGCCATTTTCAGTATAATCTTGAAATTGTTCCAGATTGTCTGTCATTGACGAAGATTGAGAAAGCCCGGCGAGAGTTTCAAAGAATATGGCTTCCGTTGGAGAGAGCAAGCAGCGAGGGTTTGACCCTCCGATGAAAGAAAGTGAAATGGTTGACTATTTCTTGCAGGCCTTAGAGCCCACTTATTTCGGTCATTTGGTGTCAGCAGTAGGAAAGTCCTTCAATGAAGTGGTAAAAATGGGGAGCATGGTAGAGGAAGGACTCAAATCTAACAAAATCATGAGCTATTCAGCAATTAAGGCGACCACCCGGGCCATTCAAAATGGTACTGGAGGTATACTTGGGAAGAAGAAGAAAGAGGATGTTGCGACAATTGAGTCAGGAGCTTGGTTCGGATCCAGGGGCCCATCACCTTACTATAACCAGCCTCGACCCCACCCCAAACTTACCCCCACACTCCATATAGCCCACCACAACACTACTACCCACCACCAGATCCACATTTTTCTGTCCATCACGCACAAACATACACTCAAGCTCCTGCCCACGCACAATGGCGTGCGCCAGCTCCACAAAATACATACCCAGCTCCACAAAATGCCTATCCACCCCCAAGAGCCTACCGAAATCCCCCTGGAACAGGTTTCCGGCCCAATTCATGCCTTCAAGAATGAGAGATTCTAGAAGAAGAAGACTTTCACTCCATTGGGAGAATCATATACTAGTCTATTCCACAGGTTGAGACAATTGGGTATGTTGAATCCGATTGAGCCTAAACTGCCAAATCCTCCCCCGAGAAATCTTGACCACTCGGTGAGTTGCGAATATTGTTCAAGTGCTCCGGGTCATGACACGGAGAAATGCTGGCATTTGAAAAATGCTATTCAAGAGCTTATTGATACCAATCGATTGAAGTCAGAGCTCCGGAGGCACCTAATATCAACCAGAACCCATTGTCGGCCCATCATGAGACAAATATGATTGAGATAGTGCATAAGGGATGGGAGCCTAAGAAGCCTTCACAGACCGTCATGATGATTCGGTCCAGTGAGGTCAGGCTGGTTGAAAAGTCAACAAGGGAGAAATCAGTGATCAGGTTGAGCGGGACAAATACTGAACCATCTGCGGTAGTCAAGAAAGGGTCCTCAAGTGAGGTTGCAACGAAACAAGAAAGGGCAAAAGTGGTTGTGCCAGCAGTGGCGAACAAGCCTGTCGTGATTGCGGAGGGTGCCCACACAGATTCCATCATTGTCAAGCCAGGCGCTGGGAAGCGCCCAGTAACAACAGTTCCTGGTCTGTGGTTGATCTTGATAAAGAGTTGATTGAAAGGTTCGAGAAGTTTTTCGACAATGTGAACATGGTGGAAGTTGAGAGGGTTCTAGCAAGGCGGATGTGCAATTTGTCGGGCCAAGTGCAAAGATTAACAATTGGGAAGCTACTCCTCTCCATACCCGGAAGGAGTTTTGGTAGTTTGCTTTGATTTTCTTTCAGTTTATCAGGATTATTCTGGGGTTGTAATTCAAATTCTATGTTCCGTCCGTTTGGATGTATAAACCTTGTTATCTTTTGATTTCAATGAAATGCGATTTCCCTTTTTCATCATTCCTGATAGTTTTACTTTTTGTTTTTCTTTTCTTCCTTACACAGTTCGTTTTATGCTGGTTTCAATGACATGACATGCATGAGGAATCTTTGGCCCAGTTTTAAAAGCCAAGCTAATTCTGAAAAATTGAAATCCCATCCCTTCGGATTGTCGTTGAAGCCGAAATTGATGATGATGAGTGGGTCAGAACCCGCCTGAGCAATTGAGTTTGATCGATGAGAAAAGATTGGCAGCAGTGTGTCATGGCCAGTTGTATCAACAGAGAATGGCAAGAGCATATAATAAGAGGATGCGTCCACGGAAGTTTAAAGTGGGTCAGCAAGTATTAAAACGTATCCTTCCACATCAGGCTGAAGCAAAAGCCAAGTTCGGCCCAAATTGGCAGGAGCCTTTCGTGGTAATGAGAGTGAGAGTGTTGTCCAATGGTGCTTTGTATTCAACAGATGTAGAAGGCAAAGGTGTAGAAATGGCTATCAATTCTGATGCGGTCAAAAGATATTATGTATGATTTCTTTGGTTAAAATGTGTTTGTTTGTACTTGGCATGTTTCGAGGATTGGAATGATGAAAGCATTTTGTTCTGCTATCTAAACACTTTATCCTTTGTTACCCCTTTGAGCCTCATTTATTTCCTTTCATACCCCTCTTTTGAAATCAGTAGCAAAGATCAGAAACGCAAGCGCGAAAGATAAGTAAAGGAAAAGAGAGAAAAGAAAAAATGATGAAAAAGAAGAAGAAAAAAAAGTAGAAAAGTAAAGAGAAAAAAAAGAACAACAAAACAACAAAAAGAGAAAAAAAGGAAGAAAGGAAAAAGAGAAAGAAAAGAAAGAGAAAAGAGAAAATCACAACAAAACAAAGCAATTCCTATGTCATGAACTACGTTCGACCTAATTCCTTTTAAGGATACGTAGGCAGCCTCACGGTTTGGTCCCATCAAAATAAAATCCAAAAGTCCCCAAGCAAGAAACCGGGGTAGAAGTTGTGATTGTTGTAAGAAATCTGATTCCGAAAGTTGTGATTTTGAACCCATGTTGAATTGTTTTGAGCCTTTGCTACCCGTTCTTTCTAACCCTGTCCAAAAGCCCACGTTACGGTCCAAAGAAAGACCTTCTGATCAGTCTTCGAGAAATGCCAAGTCGAGCAAGTAGNATACCAGTATCATGGACTCGTCAAAAGAGGTAGACGTGGTGGATGTCAAAGCAATGAGGGAAGAGATGTATAAGTTGAGGCAGCAGATGGCCGAGATGCATCAGGCCTGGGCTAAGGGTCAGCCGGCGCCAGTTTATCCCGCCAATCCAGCATATATCCCACCTTTGGCTCAGTCCCAGGAGCCTCCTACCGTGAATTCATCGCCAACTTTCCCGTTCAACCAACAGAGTTATGGCACACCTCATATCCTCCCCAAGATCCACCACCCAAACAAAACCCTCCTCCACCAATCACCCCTGTCTTTGTGGCGCCTCCACCTGCCACACTGCAAAGATCTTCCAGTGAGCCACTGTTTCAAACTCACGACAACCAGCTACCCTCCCGAGCCTACCTTTAAAGCTCCTGAGCCATATTCCTACACCCCTCACTTTGAGCCCCCGGTGGAAACTGACAAGCCGCTTAAGAATCCGGAACAGGATGAGATGAGTCGAAAAGTAAAAAGCCTGGAGCAATCCTTCAGGAACATGCAAGGATTGGGTGGCCAAGTCAGCGTGGCCTACAAGGATTTGTACTTGTTTCCCGATGTCCAGTTGCCAGCAGGATTCAAGCTACCCAAGTTTGACTTATATGATAGACATAGTGATCCGGTAGCCCATTTAAGGGGATTCTACAGCAAAATGAGAGGAGCTGGGGGAAGGGATGAATTATTGATGGCGTACTTTAGTCAAAGTCTCAGTGGTGCGGCCTTGGAATGGTACACGCGACAGGATCATGCCCGATGGTACACGTGGGATGTCTTGGCCCAAGCGTTTGCAGGCCACTTTCAATATAATCTCAAAATTGTCCCGGACCGTCTGTTACTGACCAAAATTGAGAAGAAGCCAGGGGAAAGCTTCAGAGAGTATGGTTTCCGGTGGAGAGAGCAGGCGGCAAGAGTCGATCCTCCAATGAAAGAAAGCGAGATGGTTGATTACTTCTTGCAGGCTTTGGAGCCCACCTACTATGGTCACTTGGTGTCAGCAGTAGGAAAATCTTTCAACGAGGTAGTAAAAATGGGAAGTATGGTGGAGGAGGGGCTTAAGTCCAACAAAATCATGAGCTATTCTGCAATCAAGGCAACTACCCAGGCTATCAAGAGCGGCACTGGAGGGGTAGTGAAAAAGAAAGAAGATGTGGCAGTAGTTGAATCAAGAGCTTGGTCCAGGGGCCCATCACCATATTACAACCAACCTCGACCCCAACCCCAAACCTATCCCCGAGCTCCACCTAATCCACCTCAGTATTACCCTCCGAACAATGTCCGGTCATATGTCCAACCATCAGGTCATTCCCTATGGCGAGCACCAGTGCCACATAATGCCTCCTTGCCTTCACAACATTTTCGAGCACCCAACAACCCTCGAAAATAGGGGCAAGGAAGAGAACAGAGGAAAGGAAATAGTTTCACGCCAATTGGGGAGTCCTACACGAGCTTGTTTGAAAAGTTAAGGCACTCTGGCCTGATTGAGCCGCTCCTCGGCTATACTCCAGACCCACATGCAAAAGGCTTTGATCCTACTGTACGATGCATGTACCACTCTAATGTCCAAGGACATAGCATTGAAGACTGTCGTTCTTTGAAAAGGAAAATAGAAAGAATGATTCAAGAAGGGGTAATTATGATCAATGACAGTGACAGAGAGCATGCGGATCCTCTTGGGAACTTGCTGACTGAAGTTAATGATAATGTGGTTGTTAATGGTTTTGGCAATATTGATGGGGAACCCAGTGGCTAAGGTGCCGTGCTTGGTAATTGGAAAGACGCTACATCTCTTGGCTAGCTGAAGAGGAGTTTTGGTGGCTTATTTTGTTGTCATTTCTGTTGTCCGGGTTATTTCAGGGTTGTAATCTGGACATTGTCTTGTGACTCAAACCCTTCTATCCTTTCATCATGGCTAGTTCCTTTAGTCATTCACTGTTATCTAGGTTTGTTTTAGGATTGGACCCCAGTTTATGTAGTTTGTTTTGTTGTTTAAACCCTTTTCACCGTCAATCTAATGCAATTCTCTGTTTCCTGCCATTTCTAGTCATTTTGTTTAGTTTTCTTCTCTTTTTTATAATTCTTTTCATGCTGGTTCTGGTGACATGACGTGCACGTATAATTCTCAGCCTGGTTTTTAAAAGTCAGCAATGAAACAATGTTGAAGATGTAAGGACATTCGAGGGCAATTTGAGATCACTTCGAGCCCAAATTGTGTGAAACTGGGGCAGACGGAACATAAAGAAATACTGTTGAAATGCATCATGCCACATCGGTTTGAAACCAGAGGCAAGTTTGCCCCAAGTCTACAGGGGCCGCTCGTGGTACCGAGAATGTTGTCCAATGGTGTTGGGTAATTGACAAATGTAGAAGGCAAATGTGTGGATATGGTTAGTAATTCTGGTGCAATCAAAAGATGTTACGTATGTTTTCCTCATGTTTGTTTAATTGTGTAGTTTGTACTTGGCATGTTTTGGAGATTGGAATGACGAAGGCATTTTGTTCTGCTATCCAAACACTTTATCTTTTGTTACCCCTTTGAGCCTCGGTTATTTTCTTGCATATCCCTTTTTCGGAATCAATAATAAAACTCGTAAGCCCGAGCAGGGAAAGTAAGTGGAGAAACAAGACAAAAACAGTGAAAAAGAAAAAAAAGAAGAGAAAAAGAAAAGAAAAGAAGAGAAAAAAAAAGAAAAGAAAAAGAAAAGAAAAGAAAAAGAAAAAGAAGAGAAAAGAAAAAGAAAAGAACAGAAAAGAGAAGGAAAAGAAAAGAAATGAAAAGAAAGAAAAGAAAAGTGGAAGAAAAGGAAAGATCGCAACAACGAAGTAATTGTATGACCTGAACTACGTTTGACTTGATCCCGAAAGGGTATGTAGGAAGCCTCTCTCTGAGGTTCAGTCACACCAAAATAAAATCTAAAAGTCCCCAAGAAAGAAACTGGGGCAGAAGTTGTGGTTGTTGTAAAAAATAGGATTCCGAGAGTTGCAATTTTGAACCCATGTTGAATTGTTTTGAGCCTTTGATACCCTTTCTTTCTAACCCTATCCAAAAGTCCACATTACGGTCCAAAGAAAGACCTTCCGATCAGTTTTCGAGCGATGCCCAGTCGAGCAAGTGGAGGTGATTCATGTCAGGGGAAACACGCCGGTCCAAGCGAAAAAAAAATAATGAAAATGAGAGAGTCTTATTGGTGAAAACCTTCACGGGCACCATAAGGCGATAGTGAGTTGAGAAAAAGACCAAAATGAGAGAGGTTTGATGGTGAAAATCCTTCGGACGCTACAAGTCAAATAAGGATTGTGAATCAGATTGGATAAGCAGAGCATTGAAGCCCGGTTTCACGGCAAAAAGGTACAACAAGAGCTAAACATCAGGTTTGCTTAACGAAACAGGCCGCAGGTGCATGTCATGGTCATTAGAGTTAGTATCCACATCTGATAGGTTTCTACTTTGTAGTTTTCTTGTTAAGAATCATCTCTTTCCATTGTCCTCTACTCTGTTCCTTTTGTCTTGTTTACTTCCTCTTCCCGAGTCAATTCGGTCATAACAAGTGAGAAATGATTTCAAAATTTGCCACCAGCTTTCCAATTGCACAAAACGGGATCTGGCTAGTACATCAAAGTGTCCTAAGTCAAGAAAAAACAACAAGCGCACTGATAACAATCAACATGCTTTGGGATTCGTGCAAAATACAAAGGCTTGGGACATATCAATTCATGAACAATGCAACAGATGGAGGGTGTTAGGTGAATGGATCAAAGGCATTTTCTGTGGCAAGATTGACAAAAGTTGGTTAACCAGTGACAAGCAAGGTCTTCCAAGCGGAAAGCAAAGTTATCATGGCAAGTGAAGGAGCATTAGACCTCAAGGCCAAGGCTAGTGGTTTAAGTCAAGAGAGAAAAACATGTGTACTGAGTGGGTGGCAATTGACGTGCTTTGAAATTCATGTGAAATGCAAAGGTTTGGTAAATATCAGTTCATGAGTAATGCAACAAATAGAGGGTCTGAACGGAAAAGAGGTATTTTCTGCGATAAGGGTAACAGAGAAATTCGTTAGTCAATAAGCAAGCAACGTCTTTCAAAGTAAAATCAAAGTTATCATGGCAAGTGAAGGAGCAATCGCCGCAAAGTCAAGGCCACAAACCAACCATCATGTTTAAACTCACACGTTTTCTTTGTCTGAAACAGGGACGGAAGCTATGTTCATATCAAAGCTTGGAAGCTTGAAATTTTCAAGTGTAATGCCCAAATTCTGCTTACGCAAAAGCTATTGAGAAGATCATACATTACCACTAGGAGACGCACTTCCTAGTCTAAGTTTTTCAAGTTGTAGGAGACGCACTTCCTAAATTGAGATATCACCCCTAGGAGACGCACTTCTTAGTCTGGGTCTTTCAGAATATACCTGTAGGAGACGCACTTCCTAAATTGAGATATCACCCCTAGGAGACGCACTTCCTAGTATGGGTCTTCAGGATTAGAGTTCATTCATAGGAGACGCACTTCCTAGTTTGAATCATTGAAGTGTCACCCCTAGGAGATGCACTTCCTAGTTTGGGTAGGTTATATTTTTGTTTTAGGAGACGCACTTCCTAAATTGAGAGTTCATCCGTAGGAGACGCACTTCCTAGTTTGAGTCATTGAAGTTTCACCCTTAGGAGACGCACTTCCTAAGTTGATTTGCACCCATAGGAGACGCACTTCCTAAGTTGATAGTTCATTCATAGGAGACGCACTTCCTAGTTTGAGTCATTGATTTTCACCCATAGGAGACACACTTCCTAAGTTGATAGTTCATTCATAGGAGACGCACTTCCTAGTTTGAGTCATTGATTTTCACCCATAGGAGACGCACTTCCTACATTGATAGCTCATTCGTAGGAGACGCACTTCCTAGTTTGAGTCGTTGAATTTTCACCCATAGGAGACGCACTTCCTAAATTGATAGTTCATTCATAGGAGACGCACTTCCTAGTCTGAATCATTGAAGTTTTACCTGCAGGAGACACACTGCCTAATCAAGGGCTTTCAAGCTATTCTTTTAGGAGACGCACTTCCTAAATTGAGAGTTCATTCATAGGAGACGCACTCCCTAATTTTTTTTTCACTAAAGTTTTCACCCCTAAGAGACGCACTTCCTAGTTTAAGTCATTTAAGTTCGGTCGTAGAGGCCGCACTTCCTAGTTAGGTTCATTCCGGTTTTATTTTAACAGACACATTTGCTAGTCAAAGTTTTGGTTTTACTCGTACGAGACACATATCCTACTCTAGTCTTTAGTTCACTCTCATCATTGCATCAGTAGTATAAGTGGTTTACAATTTTGCTAACAACTCACAAATCTTCCCCGTACAAACCGAAGCAGAAAATTTTCTTTGTTTGTTTATTTTGTTGCAATCAGGAGCCCACCTGGAGAACAAGGGAATACCTTTCGAGCTTCAGCAATAAGGCGCCCACCTGGAGAACAAGGGAAGTACAGTTCCAATTTTAGCTTTTAATATTTGATAACATGTTGTACCCAGTCACCAAACTGGGGCAGAAAATTTTCTTTGCTTGTTTTGTTGCAGTCAGGAGCCCACCTGGAGAACAAGGGAATGCTTTTCAAGTTCAACAATCAGGAGCCCACCTGGAGAACAAGGGAATACTCTTCAAGCTTCAGCAATCAGGAGCCCACCTGGAGAACAAGGGAATACTCTTCAAGCTTCAGCAGTCAAGAGCCCATATGGAGAACAAGGGAAGTACAATTCAAATTCTATCCTTTAATTATTAATATGCGATAACATGATGTGCCCAGCCACCACACTGGGGCAGAAATTTTTCTTTGTTTGTCTGTTTTGTTGAAGTCAGGAGCCCGCCTGGAGAACAAGGCGATACTTTTCAAGCGTTGCAGTCAGGAGCCCACCTGGAGAACAAGGGAACACTTTTCAAGCGTCAGCAATTAGGAGCCCACCTGGAGAACAAGGGAGTACTTTTTAAGCGTCAGCAATCAGAAGCCCGCCTGGAGAATAGAAGCATATATTTCAAATTTCAGCAGTCAAGCATCACTCGGAGGAATGGCAAAACATCTCCGATCATAATACAAGGCAACAACAAGGATTCCAGTGGAAGAATACAAGTTCAAGGCAACACAAAGAGCAAGTAGAAGACATAGATAGGACCCTTTTGTAATTCATAGATCATAGCTTAGGCTAGCTCCGTTTTATTTTAACACGGTGTAATAAGGAGGTCAGCAAGCAGTAGCAATAGCAACAGCAGTGAAAGTCACAGCTCCTGGTAGTCCCAGCTACCAAATCTTCCCGAACTACACTAACCTGATTCCTTTTTAGCCAAGGATATGTAGGCAACCTTTGAAGCAGGGTTCGGTCAGACGGTTTTCAAAAAATGCTTCACACGGAGTATTCAAACGGGCAAAATCGCTCGTATCCGCTCACTTATCTTTGCCCGTAAACTCTTCGTATTTCCGAGCAAAGAGGGGCAGCTGTGAGCACGTGATTTTTGCCCCACATGAATTACTCCCAGAAATTCAAACAAAATGATTTCTTTCATTATTTTGCAATTTCGTGGATTTTTGTGACATGTTATGTTAATTGTTTGCATTTGTTTGTGCATCGTAATTAATGAGAAAATACAAAAAAATATTTGGCATTCGCATTTTAGGGTTTAATTTCACATTTTTAGGATTAGTTAGTAATTAAGGTACTTTAAAATAAAGAAATTAACAAAATGGTTCCTTTGCATTTCTACTTTTTAATTGGTCTTAGTTTTCTTTTAAATTAGGAATTAGCTTATTTGACAATTAAGTAGCATAATTTTAGAGTCAATTTGGGTCTTTTATTTTTTAATTGGGCATTTAATAAAAATCAGAAAAATAAATAAAAAAAAAGAAAGAAAAAGAAAGGAAATGAAATGAAGATTAATTGAATTGAAAATGCAAGAAAAGGCATCAGGCCACTCAATTTTGGGCTCAATTTCACATAAAATCGGACTTGAATATGCTAGCCCAATTGTGTTACCCGGTCCAGTCTAGCAGAAGGCAAAATGATAGCGTTTTGGTCTAGTTAAATCAGAGCTGTCTAGGTTATTCGATCGAACGGTTGTCAACTGGGGTGGATTTGATATATTAATGTCGGACTCCACCCCCCCTACCCCTCATTCCTCATCTCAGACCACCCCTGATGTCGTCGGTATAACGCCACCGTTCACCGCCTTGGACCGCCGTCGGAAATCGCCCCACGGCGGCGGCCAACCTCCAATGGCGCCCAAAAATTCACCACTTATTCTTCTCATCCTCCTCATCGTAGATCCGGTGCCCTTTTTTTCAAACACCGCCGAAATGCCTCAAATTTACCAAACCCTAGGCGCCGCCACCGCCGTGCACGGCAGCGCCACCTCCCAAATCACTTCGAGATAGCACCTTGGGTTCTATTAGCCTTCCTCTTCTCAAATCCCCGTCCGTCTTTGCTCAAATCCCAACCTTTCTCCTCGAACATCCGAAACTGTGGATGCCGCCTCCGCCGCCTATGGCGGCGCCACTTCCAAATCGCTCAAAAACGACACTCTGTGACCCTTGTACCTTCCTCATGCCTCATAAGTCATTGATTTCCTTCGAAGTGGTCCAGAATGTCGATTCAAGCTTGAGCTTCAAAGATCCAAAGCGGTCGATTAGGACTTGTGTTCGTCAAGTTTTTAGGTCCAAGAATTAGTAAGTTTCTGCTTCTTTTGATTAATTAATTTAGAGGTTTTAGGGTTGTATTCAATTTTGTTTGCATCTTAGTGTTGATTTAATTCCGTTCTATTTTGATTTCCTTTTCTTCTTGGTTTGATTTTGTGTGTGACTATGATTATGTGATTTAGAGTGTTTAGGTTTTGATTAATTTTTGTTTTGATTTTTCTTGTTTTTGATTTTCTTTGCTAGTTTGATTTTGTGTTGATTCATGAGCATCTTTTTGGTAATATGATTTAGTTTCAATTTGCTTGATTACAGGATTGTTTAATTAGCTTAATTTTTTAGGATCTTTGGTTATAACTGGATAAGGATAGAACTTCGTTTAGCCAGGGTTAATGTTTGACCAGCTACTAGGGTAGGAAGGGGGTTGGTTTGGTTTGATCTGTTAATTTTCAGATACATAAAGGGTAGTTTAGGCATTATTGACAAGAGAATATTGTAGTAACTGAAAATGGAACTCCCTAGGACTTTCTAGAAGGGATTTTAAGTTGAAATTCACAAAAAATAGGTGTATTAACTTGAGAAACAAGTCAATAAATAGAGGACTAATCTGAAAATAAGTGAAGGACTAATATGCAAAACGAAAAATCTGAAGCTGCACCTCTTTGTGCCTATAAAATTGCATTCCCATGCCTTGTTTCACAAGTTTTCAGCTCTAGAACTCTCCCCAAATATTCCAAGTTTCCATCAGCTAAAATTCAAAAATTCAAAATCCAAAAACTCTTTTAGATCTTAGATTTACAGAAAAAACCAAAAAAAAGCAACAAACTCTTTAGGGAACACTGTTTCATTGACCTTTAATCACTGTTGCGAATCCTAGCTGAATTCAAAAAGAAAAATGATTCAATTACTCCTAGTGTATTAATTGTTGAACTTCAGAGGTCTGTTAGTTGTGGTTTCGAGTCAATTTGGGTCCAAACCAGGGTGTTTTGGCCTCCTGCTGTTGTTACCTCTCTGTCACTCGTTTCTGGGCTTTTGTTGGTGTTGATTTGGGCTTCAATTTGCTTTGTTGCTGCTAATTGTGAGTGTTGCTTGTTGTCTTGCTGCTGCTGACCTCCTTCTCTTCTGCTTTTATTGAAATTCCAGGTACTTTTCCAGCTCCAGTTGATGTGTGAAGGATTGAATCAGTCAATGTGTATTGATTAATTGAAGAAATGAAATTTGACTCGTGTTAATTTGATGTCAGTTTGTTTAATGTCATGTGAATCTGAATGTTATATACACGGTAGCAGTAGTAGAGATTTAGATGATTCGAACATTTTATAATTTGTAATAACAGGACTATAATGGACTTTTGGATTGATAAGTTTGGAATGGTGTTAGCTATAGTATAATTTAGTTCGTTAGTTTAGTTTAAACAATTAGAACTAGCAAATAACCTGAACTAGAAATTGATCTGGGAATCTGTGATGTGCACTTGTGTTAATGATTGAATGTTCGAGCTGTTAGATTGAAATTAAATCCACAACCGATTGAGAGTTGGTATTAGTGCAAAAACGGGCCTAAAATGTAGTATCAAGTGTGCTGCTGGATTCAATTCTTCTTTACTGATTTATTCTATACTTGAAAGTCCCTAGGATATAATTTCTAAATGCATCAATGCAATTAGTTTGACCTGTTTGGAAAGTCACTGTAAAATTCTGTTGAACGACCTAAAACTAATAAGCTGCAATTGTCATGGAGTTGAATTGTTCGTGTGAACCTGGATGTTGAATTCGTTGTGAATTGAGGCTAGAAGGTTAAAGATAAAATCGAGAGAGACTTGGGCTCAATTGGAAGCCCAAAACATGACTGCCTCAGTGGTAATCAGACTTGGGCCCAAATCTGTCTAGGGCCCGATGTGAAACAACCTTTTCCTCTCATTTAGGCCTGAGTTCAGGCCTATTGCTGGATATTTTCTTGTTAAAGCTGACTGAAATTTCTTCTTACTGGGCTAAGTTCGAAGCCCAAAATGCATGGAGGATTTTATTAAGGTTGTGCTTTAAATTGGGCAGCATTAATTAATTAGGGCCTTTTAGAGACAAATAAAATAGAAAATCATAGTTGCTTTAGGATTGGCCTTTTAAATAATAAATGAGATGAGCCTTGCCAAACAAAAATACATAAATTGCGGGGCCCTCAATAAATGTTTGTGTTAAAATACTTAGATTTCGGGACGGGCCGTTTAGCGAATTTCATGGCCTTCCCCAAAGATAACAACGCGATAGTCTCTTTAGGCACGCAATTTAAATAATTTTACCTTCTTAAATACGGGTGCACATTTATGTGACCCAAATCCAAATCCCAACGAAGTCGAAATGTATTAAAAATCGCGGGTGCATTTATGTGACGCGGTTCGAAACACGTTTTCACGACGTTGCAATTCTCGTTAAAAATAATAATAAAGCGGTTTAAAGTTAAAAAGCACATAGATTAAAACATGTATTAAAATCAAATAAATAAGCCAAATATGACAGTTGAGCGACCGTGCTAGAACCACGGAACCCGGGAATGCCTAACACCTTCTCCCGGGTTAACAGAATTCCTTACTCGGATTTCTGGATCGCGGACTGTTAAACAGAGTCATAATTTCCTCGGTTCGGGATTCAACCGGTGACTTGGGACACCATTAATCGCCCAAGTGGCGACTCTGAAATCTTGATAATAAATCCCGTTCCGATTGTCCTTTAAGTGGAAAAACTCCTTTACGCCCTTGCGGGTGTAGGTAAAAAGGAGGTGTGACAGCTCTGGCGACTCTGCTGGGGACAAGAACCCAGAACTTCGGTTCAGGGTTCAGAATTCGAGCTTAGATATATTGTTGTATTTGGCTTTATTTGATTTTCCTACATGTTTCATGCTAAATGTGCTAAATGCTTTACCGCTTTGATATTATCTGAACTGTATATAAACTGTGCCGAAACCCTTCTCTTCTCACCTCCGGGGATGTGCTCACTGGTGGAGACTCCCTATTCTGTTAGTGTCATACCCTAAGAAAGAGGCTGGACAAGTTACTATGCCGGATGGCCTTTTGGTTCCCGGTACGTAGCCCCCTCCTCGACTCGAGTTGTCCGCTCGGGTACACAGTCTAGAACATATACCCAGGTTTTGAACCTAGAATAACTTGACCTCATGCCGGATCCCTAGTAGGAACGCTTATTTGCATCACATGCATTTTGCCTTAGGGGACTCAACACAGGGGTTGGGTCCGTCTAGGACAGGTGTACCCGGAATAATGGACCATCCTGATGCATCCTACTTGTGCATTTATCTGTTTTGGACTCGCATGCTGACCGCTTTAAATATCTGGAAAATTGAAAAACAAAAAGGGGAAAAGAGAAATAGCAGTGTGGAGAGTTAATTACCTATATTAGAAACACCAATGTCCAAGTAGTGCCGAAATTCTGCCGGATTTTTGAGAAAATGAAAGAAAAAAAAGCAGAAAAGTAGTTTTAGTTTGTTTTGTTTGCCAATGGAAAAGAAAAACAAAATGCATTTTATTTTCAAATTAGTGTGTTTTATTTGCCACTGAAAAAGAAAATATAGAAAAAAAGAGAGTCTTGCTTTAGGAAATAGTGTATTTGCCAACAAAAAACAAAAGAGTTTAGTTTTCGAAAATAGTTAGTTCTCTTTGCCCGAACTACGCAGGTTTGATTCTCATCGGATGTGAGATATGTAGGCAACCCCCATCGGGTCCAACCTCCCCTTTTCAAAAATAGCCAAAAAAGACAAAAAAATTTTAATTTCGTCATGAATAAGTCGGGTGCCGCCATTCTTGTTTAAAATAAGCCGAATGTCCCCAAAAGGGCGCCGGAAGGCTGTTTTTGCAAGAACAGCCATCCTGAGTCAATTTCAACGGTTAGCAGGCACAACCTTAAAACCTTCTCCCCGAAGTGCTGAAAGGCCGTAACCGCAAAACCGGCCATTTGTTTTAAATTGGAAATTTGAACAAAAATAGTGTCATTTTTCATCGTTAGGTCAAAATAAGTGATTAAATCACCTTAATAAAATGTGCAGGATGAGCACGACTCAAAATGAACCTTTTTCAATCATGCATAAAATCCCTCAGGAGTTGCGTCTATGGTGGAACGATCTGGGTAAAGAAGGACAGGACGAGGTCAAAAAGTATTTAAAGGGGCTTACTGGTTTGTTGGAAATTGTGCCTCGGGGAGACATCATCAGAGCATTGGTCACATGTTGGGACCCGGCACATAACGTCTTCCATTTCTCAGACTTTGAGTTAACCCCAACACTAGAGGAAATAGCCGGCTACATCGGAAAAGATGAGGTTTCTTTAAGGCATAAGTACTTAGTGGCCCCAAGAACTATAGCTGTGCACAGATTCTTAGACTCACTGAAAATAAGCAGGACGGTCCACAACGCAGATTTGGCGAACGACTTTTGTACTCCACACTTCATATATGACAGATATGGCCACATAGGAGGTTTTAACAACCCGAAAAAACAAGATATGTAGCAAAGGGAACCGCCAAAAATGGGAGAATCACAGACGTTTTGCTTTTATGGTAGTTTTTCTGGGGCTTGTGGTATTTCCAAGGAAAGACGGAAACATTGACATAAAAATAGCCAGGGTCGTCAACACTCTACTCACTCAAGCCAAAAGCACTCTTGCGCCCATGATATTAGCCGAAATCTTCCGCGCTCTTACAGCTTGCAAAGCGGGGGAGACTTCTTCGAGGGGTGCAATCTATTGTTGCAAATATGGATGACCGAACACTTGTGGCGGCGTCCTCAACTCCTGAGTTATGGGTCTACAAAGAAGACATGTATAGAAGAGTTTTCCATAAGGATTAAGGGGATCAGCTTGCCCGAGGGATTCATGGGCTGGACATCGTACTTTCGGTCCCTCACAAATAAAGTGGACGCTTGGATGGTTGCCTGTTGATGAAATCATATATATGCCAGCAACGGGGCCGCACTTCCTTTTGATAGGTCTTAAAAGCATTCAGCCTTATGCTCCGTATCGGGTTTTAAGGCAACTCGGGAGATGCCAGATAGTGCCGAAAGACGACGATCTTAGCATCCAAGTGGTTGAGATAGGCCCTGACGGACAGTTTCCTGAAGCAAGGGTTCGCCAGGTTTGGAGCGAATGTCAATACTTGGCAGCAAATACTTGTGTACGGGATCGATCTAAAGGAGAAGTGTCACCTAAGTACCATGCCTGGTATAGAAGGGAAGTTGCATTTGGGAGGCCGGATAAAAGACCTCACCTCCAGGATTTTACTAAATCATCGCAAGAACAATGGGCTTGGTTAGCTAAAGAAAATGAATACAAGGCCCGCATAGGAGCATTGGAAAAACAGGTCCAAGACCTCCAGTTTGAAAACAGCGTGCAAGCCGCGGCTGATGAGGGTGAGAGAAAGAAATTGGCCAAAGAGAATGAAGCCTTACGAGCCCAAATCCAAAAGATGAAGCTAGCGGCCGAAAATCCCGTCAGGAGTGCCAAAGATACAAAGCTTATAGAAAATCTAAGGCAAAAAGTGAATGACTACAGTTTTGACCTCAACAAAGTGGAAAAGGAATTAGCCGGGGCTCGGAAACAATTGGCTAAAAACGCGGAAGAACGGGCCCGCATGGTTAAGCAGTTGAAAGAAGAATACGATAATGAGGTCACAGGATTAAAGAAAAAGGTCATGGCCATAGAGAACAGAATGATCAAACAGGCAAAAGAATTCAAAGATGAAAGAGAGCATTGCTACACGGTATTGGCACAATTAGAAATGGACTTGAAACAACTCCAGGAACAAAACCAGGCAGCCGAGCAAACTTTGGAGGCTAGGGCCCAACAGATAGGGCGATTGCTTCAAGAAAAAGGTAGAATCAGAGAGAGAATCTTAATCTTTGCTCACTCCATTACTAGGAAATGCCAAATGTGCGAAAACATGACCCGTACCACCTTCTTTGCATCAGTGATGATATTTCTGAAGCAGATAATAAGTGACCTGGACAGGCTTCAAGGGGAACTTGCATATAGGCCCGCGGCGAGACCGAACGATGTCCCGCGGGCACCAGGAGCTTTAATGTATTCATGATTGTCTTTTGAGTCTGTATTTCTTTTTCTACTAGAGTTTGTCATTTGAGTCTGTATTTCCGTTCTACTGGAGTCTGTATTTCCTTTTCATTAAAAGTCAGTCAGTTGATTGAGTCTGTATTTTTGTTTGAGCTGGAATAGGGATGGTAGAGTCTGTAGTTCTTTTCTGCGCTAGAGTCTGTCAGTTGTTTAATCTGTCAGTTTTGAGTCTTTGTAATAGACGTATTCGCTATCAATAAAATTGAAATTCCCAAAAAATATTTTGCGTCTACTTTACATTTATTCTGCAAGAACTACGCTCGGTCTGATTCACGCGGGGTCGTGATACGTAGGCAATCTCCATAGGATTCGACCGTAACTAAATAAAAAAAAAGGAAAAACAAGAAAAGAATGAAAGGAAAGAGGTGAAAAACAAGAAAGTAAAGGAAAACAAAAGAGGGAAAAAGAAAAACAAAAAGAAAATAAGAAACCAAGCAAAAGCAAACAAGAGAAAATAAAAAGGGAGCAAAGGAACGAAAAGAGCGGAAAAACAATTTTGAGGAAAGGAGCGAATAGGAACAAGGAAAAACCAAGGCAAAAGAAATGAAGGAATAGAAAAGAGGGAAAAATAAGAGAGAAAAGCAAAAGAAAAGAGGGAAAGGCAAGAAACAAACGATGGAAAACACGAGGGAAGAATGAGAGGAAAGGCATGACAAATAAAGAAAAATGAAAGTCGGGATGACGCATGCAACCAAGCGAAGTCATAATAGAAATGGTTAACTGCTTAGGTGCATTCATCCCCAAATGTGCGATTATCTATCTGTTAATGCTCTACCTGCTAACAAAGTCCTTGATGATGAGTCCAGGCAGGTGGTTTAGTTGGTTGGCATCCTGGCAACCCATTCCTACAACACCCGGTCAAAAAACAAACTGAACATGACAGGCCAAGAATCAGATACCAGTATCATGGACCCGTCAAAAGAGGTAGACGTGGTGGATGTCAAAGCAATGAGGGAAGAGATGTATAAGTTGAGGCAGCAGATGGCCGAGATGCACCAGGCCTGGGCTAAGGGTCAGCCGGCGCCAGTTTATCCCGCCAATCCAGCATATATCCCACCTTTGGCTCAGTCCCAGGAGCCTCCTACCGTGAATTCATCTCCAGCTTTCCCGTTCAACCAACAGAGTTATGGCACTACCTCATATCCTCCCCAAGATCCACCACCCAAACAAAACCCTCCTCCACCAATTACCCCTGTCTTTGTGGCGCCTCCACCTGCCACACTGCAAAGGTCTTCCAGTGAGCCACTGTTTCAAGCTCACGACAATCAGTACTATCCTCCCGAGCCTACCTTTAAAGCTCCCGAGCCATATTCTTACGCTCCTCACTTTGAGCTCCCGGTGGAAACTGACAAGCAAACTTAAGAATCCGGAACAGGATGAGATGAGTCGAAAAGTAAAAAGCCTGGAGCAATCCTTCAGGAACATGCAAGGATTGGGTGGCCAAGTCAGTGTGGCCTACAAGGATTTGTACTTGTTTTCCGATGTCCTGTTGCCAGCAGGATTCAAGCTACCCAAGTTTGACTTATATGATAGACATAGTGATCCGGTAGCCCATTTAAGGGGATTCTACAGCAAAATGAGAGGAGCTGGGGGAAGGGATGAATTATTGATGGCGTACTTTAGTCAAAGTCTCAGTGGTGCGGCCTTGGAATGGTACACGCGACAGGATCATGCCCGATGGTACACGTGGGATGTCTTGGCCCAAGCGTTTGCAGGCCACTTTCAATATAATCTCAAAATTGTCCCGGACAGTCTGTCACTGACCAAAATTGAGAAGAAGCCAGAGGAAAGCTTCAGAGAGTATGGTTTCCGGTGGAGAGAGCAGGCGGCAAGAGTCGATCCTCCAATGAAAGAAAGCGAGATGGTTGATTACTTCCTGAAGGCTTTGGAGCCTACCTACTATGGTCACTTGGTGTCAGCAGTAGGAAAATCTTTCAACGAGGTAGTAAAAATGGGAAGTATGGTGGAGGAGGGGCTTAAATCCAACAAAATCATGAGCTATTCTGCAATCAAGGCAACTACCCAGGCTATCAAGAGCGGCACTGGAGGGGTAGTGAAAAAGAAAGAAGATGTGGCAGTAGTTGAATCAAGAGCTTGGTCCAGGGGCCCATCACCATATTACAACCAACCTCGACCCCAACCCCAAACCTATCCCCGAGCTCCACCTAATCCACCTCAGTATTACCCTCCGAACAATGTCCGGTCATATGTCCAACCATCAGGTCATTCCCTATGGCGAGCACCAGTGCCACATAATGCCTCCTTGCCTTCACAACATTTTCGAGCACCCAACAACCCTCGAAAATAGGGGCAGGGAAGAGAACAGAGGAAAGGAAATAGTTTCACGCCAATTGGGGAGTCCTACACGAGCTTGTTTGAAAAGTTAAGGCACTCTGGCCTGATTGAGCCGCTCCTCGGCTATACTCCAGACCCACATGCAAAAGGCTTTGATCCTACTGTACGATGCATGTACCACTCTAATGTCCAAGGACATAGCATTGAAGACTGTCGTTCTTTGAAAAGGAAAATAGAAAGAATGATTCAAGAAGGGGTAATTATGATCAATGACAGTGACAGAGAGCATGCGGATCCTCTTGGGAACTTGCTGACTGAAGTTAATGATAATGTGGTTGTTAATGGTTTTGGCAATATTGATGGGGAACCCAGTGGCTAAGGTGCCGTGCTTGGTAATTGGAAAGACGCTACATCTCTTGGCTAGCTGAAGAGGAGTTTTGGTGGCTTATTTTGTTGTCATTTCTGTTGTCCGGGTTATTTCAGGGTTGTAATCCGGACATTTTCTTGTGACTCAAACCCTTCTATCCTTTCATCATGGCTAGTTCCTTTAGTCATTCACTGTTATCTAGGTTTGTTTTAGGATTTGGACCCCAGTTTATGTAGTTTGTTTTGTTGTTTAAACCCTTTTCACCGTCAATCTAATGCAATTCTCTGTTTCCTGCCATTTCTAGTCATTTTGTTTAGTTTTCTTCTCTTTTTTTACAATTCTTTTCATGCTGGTTCTGGTGACATGACGTGCACGTATAATTCTCAGCCTGGTTTTTAAAAGTCAGCAATGAAACAATGTTGAAGATGTAAGGACATTCGAGGGCAATATGTAAGGGCATTNAGACCTAGTCCGTTGTAATTCGGATATTGTCTTGTGACTCAAACCCTTCTATCCTTTCATTTTGCTTGGTTTGTTTAGTCGTAGTAGCTCGTTTAGTGCTGGCTAGGTTTGTTTCAGGGTTGTAACCCCAGTCTCGTTTGCTTGTCTTGTTGTTCGAACCGTTTCACCGTGTGTCTAATACAATTTCCTGTTTTCTGTTATTTCTAGTCATTTTCTTTTGCTTAGTTCTCTTTTCTTTCCACAGTTCTTTTTCTGTTGGCTCTAGTGACATGACATGCATGCGTAATTCTCGGCCTGGGCTCAAAGAGTTAGTCATGAAGCATTGAAACAATTTTGAAGATGATAGGGGCACTTGAGGGAAATAAGAACAGATTTGGACACTTTGAGATCATTTCGAGCCCGAATTGTGTGAAATTGGGGCAAATAGAACATAAAGGAACGCTATATTAACGCATCCTGCCGCATCAAGTTGAAGCTAAAGGCAAGTTTGTCCCTAATTGGCAGGGGCCGTTCGTGGTAACGAAGAGTGTTGTCCAACGGTACTTAAAATTGACAAAAGGCGAATGTGCGGATATGGTTATCAAGTCTGGTACAATCAAAAGATGTTATAAATGTGTTCCTCGATTTGTTTAATTGTGTTGTTTGTATTTAGCATGTTTTGAAGATTGGAATGACGAAGGCATTTTATTCTGCTATCTAAACACTTCATCCTTTGTTACCCCTTTGAGCCTATTTATCTTCTTTCATATCCCTCTTTTGGAATCAGAACCAGAGTCTATAAATATGATACAAAAAAAAAAGAGAAAAAGAAAAAAAAGAGAAAAAGAGAAAGAAAAATGGAAAAAGAGTAAATCAAAGAAAAGAGAAAAAAAAAGAAAAAAAGGAAAGAAAGAAGAAAAAAAAAGAAAGGAAAATAGCAACAAAAAATTCTTGAACTACGTTTGACTTGATCCCGAAAGGGTACGTAGGCAGCCTCTCTCTGAGGTTCAGTCACACCGAAATAAAATTCCAAAGTCCCCAAGGAAGAAACTGGGCTAGAAGTTGTGGTTGTTGTGAGAAATCTGATTCCGAAAGTTGTAATTTTGAGCCCATGTTGAATTGTTTTGAGCCTTTGATACCCTTTCTTCCTAACCCTGTCCAAAAGCCTGCATTACGGTCCAAAGAAAGACCTTCTGATCAATCTTCGAGAGACGCTGAGTCAAGCGAGTAGAGGTGAACCATATTAGGGGCAACACTCCGGTCCAAACAAGGGAAATGAAAAATGAGAGAGTCTTGATGATAAATGCCCTCACGGGCACCATAAGGCAAAGTAAGCTGAGAGAAATAAAAAATGAGAGAGTCTTATTGGTGAAAACCTTCACGAGCGCCATAAGGCGATGGTGAGTTGAGAAAAAAGACCAAAAATGAGAGAGGCTTGATGGTGAAAACCCACAGGAACCACAAGTCGAAAAAGGATTGTGATTCAGATCAGGCAAGCGAGGCATTGAAGCCCAGTTTCATGGCGAAAAGGTATAACAAGAGCTGAACTTCAGATTTGCTTAACAGAATAGGCTGCAGATGCGTGTCAAGGTCATCAGAGTCGGTGTCCATATCCGATAGGTTTCTACGTTGTAGTTTTCTTGTTAGGAATCATCTCTTTCCATTGTGCTCTACTTTGTTCCTTTCGTCAATTCGGTCATAACAAGTGAGAAATGACTTCAAAATCTGCCACCAACTTTCCAATTGAACAAAACAGGATCTGGCCAGCATATCAAATCGTCATAAGTCAGGAAAAATAGCAGGCACACTGAGTTGGAAACAATCTACATGCCTTGGGATCCTTGTGAAATGCAAGGGCTTGGTATTTGTCAATTCATGAACAACGCGACAAATGAAGGGTTTGGGGAGAATGGATCAAAGGTATTTTCATTGAAACATGAAAGGTTTGGTACATATCAGATGGAGGGTGCTTGGTGAACAGATCAGAGGTATTTTCTGCGTTAAGGAAAGTGGTTAGCAAGGTCTCCAAGTGAGAATCGGTTATCAAGGCAAGTGAAGGAACAATACAACTTCAAGGTCGAGGCCAGTGATTAAGTCAAGAAAGAACATCATGTACGCGAAGTGGGAGCAATAGACGTGCTTTGGGATTCATATGAGACATAAGGGTTGGGGGATGCCAGTTCATGCAATGCAACAAGTAGAGGATATCGGGAACAAGCAAGGTCTTCGAGCGGAAATCAGTCATCTTGGCAAATGCAGAAGCAGCCGGCCTCAAAGTTCAAGGCCACAAACTAACCACCACATTTTAAACTCACAAGTTTTCTTTGTTTGAAACAGGAACAAAGCAGTGCAAGAAAGTTGGTCAACAATAAGAACAAAAAGAAAGAAAAGAAAAGGAAGAAGAGGAGAGCCGACAAAAGGGAAGTTTCTCAAATCTTCGCCCTTGCCTGTCTTGTTAGCGTGCATAAAATGCTGCCATTGCTTTTCACATTTTCTCCTCCTAGGATGAAAAGTCCTAGTCTGATGAATTTTCTCCTAGGATCCAAATCTTAGTCTGACGAATCTTTCTCCTAAGATAGTAACCTAGTCTGATGAATCTTTCTCCTAGGATCTAAATCTTAGTCTGATGAATTGTTCTTCTAAGATAGACAACCTAGTCTGATGAATTTTCTCCAAGGATCGAAATCTTAGTCTGATGAATTTTTCTCCTAAGATAGAAAACCAAGTCTGATGAATTTTCTCCTAGGATCTAAATCTTAGTCTGATGAATCTTTCTCCTAGGATCAAAATCTTAGTCCGATGATCTTTCTCCTAAGATAACATAAGGACCTAGTCTGATGAATTTTCTCCTAGGATCTAAATCTTAGTCTGATGAATCTTTCTCCTAAGATAGAAGACCTAGTCTGATGAACTTTCTCCTAGGATAGACATCTTAGTCTGATGAATTGTTCTCCTAAGATAGACAACCTAGTCTGATGAATTTGCTAGTCAAATGTACTTAGTTTTGCTCACAGGAGACGTACATTCCAATCAAGTCTTTAGTTTTACTCTTATCATTGCATCAATAGCTTAGGTGATCTACATTTTGCTAACAACTCCCAAATCTTCCTAGTGCAAACTGGGGCAGGAAATTTTCTTTGTTTGTTTATTTTGTTGCAGTCAGGAGCCCACCTGGAGAACAAGGGAATACTTTTCAAGTTCAGCAATCAGGAGCCCACCTGGAGAACAAGGAAATACTTTTCAAGCTTCAGCAGTCAGGCGCCTACCTGGAGAACAAAGGAAGTACAATTCAAATTTTAGCATTTAATTTTTAATATTTGATAACATGCTGTACCCAGTTACCAAACTGGGGCAAGAGATTTTCTTTGTTTTTGTCTATTTTGTTGAAGTCAGGAGCCCGCCTGGAGAACAGAGGCATTTATTTCAAGTTTTAGCAATTAGGAGCCTGCTTGGAGAACAAAGGCATTTATTTCAAGCTTTAGCAATCAGGAGCCCGCCTGGAGAACAGAGGCATACATTTCAAGTTTCAGCAGTCAGGAGCCCGCCTGGAGAACAGAGGCATACATTTCAAGTTTCAGCAGTCAGGAGCTCGCCTGGAGAACAGAGGTATTACAATTCAAGTTTCAGCAGTCAGGAGCCCGCCTGGAGAACAGAGGTATTACAATTCAAGTTTTAGTTTTCAAATTCTTATTAATATCTGGTAATATGATGCCCAGTCACCAAACTGGGGCAAGAGATTTTCTTTGTTTTTGTCTATTTTGTTGAAGCCAGGAGCAAGCCTGGAGAACAGAGGCATACATTTCAAGTTTCAGCAATTAGGAGCCCGCCTGAAGAACAGAGGAATACCATTCAATACAGCAATCAGGAACCCGCTTGGAGAGCAGGGATATATTCGAGTTCAGCGGTCAAGCATCACCCGGAGAAAGGAAAACATCTCAAAGTGTAGTCAGCAGTCAGGCAGCCACCTGGAGAAAGGGCAAAACATCTCAGATCACAATTCAAGGCAGCAACAATACAAGAATGCCATCGGAAGAATACAAGTTCAAGGAAACACAAGAGCAAGTTTGAAGTCATAGATAGGACTATTTTGTAATTCATAGATCATAGCTTAGGTTAGCTTCTTTTTGTTTCAACACGGTGTAATAAGGAGGTCAGCGAGCAGTAACAGCAGCAATAGCAGTGAAATCACAATTTCATGGTAGTCCCAGCTACCAGACCTTCCCGAACTACACTGACCTGATTCCTTTTTAGCCAAGGATATGTAGGCAACCTCAGAAGCAGGGTGCGGTCAAACTTTTCAAACATGCTTCACACGGAGTATTCGAACGGGCAAAAATCGCTCGTATCCGCTCACTTATCTTTGCCCGAGAACTCTTCGTGTTCCCGAGCAAAGAGGGGCAGCTGTGAGCACGTGATTTTTGCCTATATGGATTACTCCCATAAATTCAAAACAAAACAACTTCTTTCATTATTCGCAATTTATGGATTCTAGTGGCATTTCTTATTAATTGTTTGCATTTGTTTGTGCACGTTTATTATTGTTTNACAGAGGCATACATTTCAAGTTTCAGCAATCAGGAGCCCGCCTGAAGAACAGAGGAATACCGTTCAATACAGCAATCAGGAACCCGCTTGGAGAGCAGGGATATACATTCGAGTTCAGCGGTCAAGCATCACCCGGAGAAAGGAAAACATCTCAAAGTGTAGTCAGCAGTCAGGCAGCCACCTGGAGAAAGGGCAAAACATCTCAGATCACAATTCAAGACAACAACAAAAGGATGTCGCCGGGGAGAACACAATACAACAAGGCAACAAGAAATACAAGATCAAGTTTGAAGATATAGATAGGATCTTTTGTAATTCATAGCTCATAGCTTAGTCTAGTTTCTTTTTATTTTTGACATGGTGTAATAAGGGGGTTCAGTAAGCAGTAGCAGCAGCAGCGACAACAACGAAATCACAGCTTCATGGTAGTCCCAGCTACCAAGACCTTCCCGAACTACACTGACCTGATTCCTTTTTAGCCAAGGATATGTAGGCAACCTCGGAAGCAGGGTGCGGTCAAATCTTTCAAAAAATGCTTCCCACGGAGTATTCAAATGGGCAAAAATCGCTCGTATCCGCTCACTTATCTTTGCACGAAAACTCTTCGTGTTTCCGAGCAAAGAGGGGCAGCTGTGAGCACGTGATTTTTGCCCTATAAGAAATACTTCTATAAAATCCCAAGAAAAATAGATTTTTTGTTAATTATTTGCCATTTTAGGAATTTTTTGTAGAATTTTAATTGTTTGCATTTCTTGCATGTTTGAGTTTTATTTAAATCATGAAAAATACCAAAAATATCATGCATGGAATTTAGGATTTGTTTTTTTACATTTTAGAATTAATCAGTAATTATTTACTTTATAAAAATCCGAATATCACAAAAAATGCTTCATTTTTACACTTTTTCCTTTTATTGATTTTTTTATCTTTTAATTTAGGATTAAGTAGCTTTTATAATTTTTGTAATTAGTTAATTAGTTTCATTTCATATTTTTAGATAACCTAGGATTTTAATTTTAGGATTTTTTTTTTAATTAAAGAAAAAGAAAAAGAAAGATAAGAAAAAGAATTTGAAGAAAAGATTTAATTGGATATTGAGCTTGTTCTTGTACCCAAATTAAACCCAAATTTTCTTACCTAGCCCATAATTCTCAAGCCCATAATTCCTAGGCCCATACCCCTAACCTAATCCCTACCCTATATAATAGTACCTAATCCCTAAATACACGGACACTTTGGAATACCTAGAAAATATCCGGAGATCCCCTCTCTGGAAAAATACAGAGGAGCGACGCATGGTGCTCCCTTTTTTTCCCATTTGAACTTCTTCTTCCCCTGGCCTAACAAATCAGGGTCGATTCCCTCTTCCTCTCATGCATACGCCCTCTCTGATCTCATTCACACAATTTACAACTTAGGAGCATAAAATCTGGAATCAAATCCAGAACTGAGATTTTAAAAAAAATCCAAAATATGAAACGAAAACAGAAATAAAAAAGGATTTCATGGCTATTCTCAGTTTCTGGTCTTAGCTACATAATTTCTACGAATTTGAAGCGATTGAATTGTTGTCCGTTGCTGCCAAGTCGAGCTCGTTTGATCGCTGGACTGTTGTTGTTTCTCTTGCTGGATTTCACCTCTTATGTCAAACCTTGCTGGTTGTCTTCTGTTGATTTTCAGATGTTTAGGTATGTATACATTGACCCGAAATCCTCTTTTGAATATAGATGAATATTTGGATTGTTGACTCTATGAATGTGTTCAAATTTTTTTTTCGAATTCCTTGTGTTCATCCACCGGATCTATGGAGTTTGTATAAAAATTGGAATTGCTTGACAGGCTGATTTTTATTTACTTGAACTAAGCTCGTTAACAGTAAAAGTATCATATTGTTGAACACTTTGTGGTTAGGTTTGTTGTAATTCTTAATCGAGTATTTGTTGTAATTGTTAATTGATTTGAAGAAGTCAAGAAGCATATGTGCTGGAGCTAACCTTCGGACTCTTGCAATGCAAATTTGAATAGCAATTGATGAAGTTTTAAGCTTGTCTAGATATTATTTGAGTATGTTTGAAGTGTTTCTCTGAATGTATAGATGAGGATGGATCTATGAGGTTAGTCCACTGATTTTGGCAATACTAAACGCAGTCACCTCAATCAAATTGTGAAATGCCTGTATGTGTGTGCTCGTTTGTGAGACTCTCAAGTTCTGTTAGTGGTTTGTTCAAATTGTGAAGCTTCCTGCTGTCAAAAAAAGGAGCCTTTAGTAGTTGAGGCCTTAATAGCTACTTGTGCAAATTAAATGTATGAATTTGTATATGCGTTGGTGTTCAACGTGTGGATGATTTTGCCTGCTGGCCACAATAGTTTGAGAACCAATGTATTTCCTCCATAAATGGTTTCTTCCGAAAATTATAGTTCTTTGAAAATCAGGTTTTCTAAAGCAAACTTTTAATTCTTTCAACTCTTGTGTGATATATAGAATTTGTTGTTATTTTTCTGAAGCTCTTTATATATACTGTTGCAGCTTATGACTTGATTCTTACTATGTTACAATTTTGGTGTATATGGTAGTACTTTTCCTTGTAATTTTGTTGTTTTTTTTTCCTTCACGTTTCTATACTAGAATTGCTGGACATTTGGACCAGTTTGGGTTTCTGATGTGATGAGTTTCATGTTTTGGATTGTACATCAAGTAAAATAAATAAAATCACAAAATGCATGGCCCTCATTTAACTATTTCTCTTAAATCCTTAGAATTCGGGACGTGCCATTTAGCGAATTTTCATGGCCTTCCGCAAAGTTAACAAGACGCTAGCCACTTTAGGCGCGCTTTTTAATAATTTTACCTTCTTAACTACGGGTGTGCATTTTATGCAACCCAAATCCAAATTTGAATAAGAGGTGTCAAGGATCCGGGTGCATTTCATGTGACGTGATCCAAAAACACGCTCTTAAACGACGTTCACTTTCATAAAAACTAATTAAAAGCGGTTAAACAATTCTAAAATTGCAATAGGATAGCATGTATTAAAATCAGATTTTAGCCAAATATAGCAGTTGAGCGACCGTGCTAGAACCACGGAACCCGGAAATGCCTAACACCTTCTCCCGCGTTAACAGAATTTCTTACCCGGTTTTCTGGTTCGCGACTGTTAAACAGAGTCAAACCTTTTCCTCGATTCGGGATTCAAACCGGTGACTTGGGACACCATAAATTTCCCAGGTGGCGACTCTGAACTTCTTAATAAACGAATCCCGGTTCGATTGTCCTTTAATTGAAAAAACTCCTTTATTATAGCCTTCANGTGACTAAAAGGATTTGTCAAGTTTTTTTGGTTTTTGTTCAAAAATGGACTGAATCTGTTTGGTTGAAGAGTTTTTACTTGTGTTTGGTTTTGGCTTACGATTCTCTTGCTGGGTGAAGTTGATTTCTGCTGATATTATCTCCTTGCTGGTCTGCTGTTGCTATTCATTGCTTTCACCTCTTCTTCCTTTTGTAATTCCCAGGTACACTATCAAAACTTGTCATGGAATTGAGTATTGACTAGCATGTATGAAGATTTGGAAGTTCAAGTTGAAGTTTGAATAGACATCTTAAATTTCTGATGTATTTACTGTTAATTACTACCATTATGTGTGATTAGATGCTTCAGTTTTGTGTAGTTCAACTTCTGGTTTGTGCTGAGTGTTGGTTCATGCTAATAGCTTAGGGTGATTTAGTTGCTTAGATTTAGTGTATAATTTCAGAATATTGGGTGTGGTAATATTGTTTGAACTCTAATTGCATCAATGGACTGTTAAACATTTGGTAAGGGAAAATTACTTGAAGATAACAGTTAGTGTTTTGTTTGAAATCAGGGCTTGTTGTATGGCATATTGTCCCTGACTCTGTTTTACATTCTGAAAGCATCACGGTTTGCGCTTGGTTAAAACAGCCTTTTAATAGCCTCTGTTAGTTATAATCTCATATGTTTGTTTGTGGGAGGCTAGTTTAAGAACAAACTAGAATTGCAAAGCATGAGCATTTCATTAACTTTGGCATCATTGTGATTTTAGTAAAGAGGGTAATAAGTTATAGGTCCTTGGGTTTGTATTATGGGCTCAATGATTTTATTTGTTACCGTAAGGCTTCTCACTCAATAAACTTGATTCAAATGCTTGATAAGATGAAATTGGAAGTTCGTATTAATTAATTTGTGGTGGAATATTAGCATTTAGGGGCGAGATCATTAATTCAGTAGCATGTCTCCATTTGATTTGCATTCTGATAATATTTGGGCCATCGACTGTGTTTTGTGTGTTTGAAATCTGGGCTTAAATAAGCCCATGTAAGGGGACGCCCCTTTTGCTTGCTTGAACACCTTGCAATCTTAATGTACCCTCTTTGGAAGTTGAGAATTCCCTTGGGCCTGAATCAGGAGGCACAGACCAATGGTGTTGTATGTTTTGCGTTCTGGGTTCTTTCCTTTACAATTGATTATTGGGCCTCAATCTAGGCCCCAGCTTTGAAAAATGAAGTATAGATAGCCATATAATTAATAATTTGGGTTTGAGCCTTGACTTAAGAGTAGCCATAGTTTCTTCAAATCTCATTTGGCTTAGTCTAGTTAGTGGAGGTGTGCCATATTAAACAAGAATAATCTATGGCCCTCCTAAATCTAGTTTGAATTACCCTTTTAAAATAAATTGAGGCGCGTCGTGCCAAACAAAAATGACAATTGCATGGCCCTCTTTTAATTAACATTCTTTAAAATCCTTAGAAATCGAGGCGTGCCATTTAGCAAATTTTTATGGCCCTCGCAAAATTGCAAACGCGTAATTGCTTTAGGTGCGTTAGTTTAATAATCTACCTTCCTAAACTCGGGTGCGCATTTATGTGATCCAAATCTCAACGTTAGATAAAATTTGTTGCGGATTGCGGGTGCATTTATATGACGTGGTTCGAAACATGTTTTAAATGACGTTGCAATCTTCCTTTAATTAATTAAATAAAAGCGGTTAAAAGGCTAAAATTGCACATAGGTTCAAAAAATATTTTCAAATCAGATAATTATGCCAATAATAACAGTTGAGCGACCGTGCTAGAACCATAGAACTCGGGAATGCCTAACACCTTCTCCCGGGTTAACAGAATTCCTTACTCGGATTTTTGGTTCGCGAACTGTAATACAGAGTCAATCTTTCCTCGATTCGGGATTTGAACAGGTGACTTGGGACACCATAAATCTTCCAAGTGTCGACTCTGAATCTTTTAACAAATAATCCTGTTTCGATTGTCACTTTAATTGGACAAACTCCCTTATACCCCTTCCAGGGGGTGTAGGTAAAAAGGAGGTGTGACAACCGTGATAAGAAAACTATGGGACTTGGGCGTATGCCCGGAATTGAATTCCGAGGTCCTAAGCCCGAAAAATAAATTTTTGAAAGAAATTGTTTAACTGAAATTATAAGTGTTTTTGGAAATTTAAAGATGTTTGAATTTGATGGTATCGGGCCCGTTTTTTGGTTCCGGAGCCCGGTACAGGTCTTATATAATAATTAAGTTGAATCTGTGAAGTTTGGTAAAACTCGAAGTTCGTTTGGTATAAATCGGACCATTATTTGAGAAAATGGAAATTTTGATGTTCTTGAGTAATTTTTTGAATTTGAGGGTTAATTCATAGTTGTTAATGTTATTTTGATGATTTGATAGCACGAGCAAGTCCGTATGATGTTTTTGGACTTGCGTGCATATTTGGTTTGGAGCCTCGAGGGCTCAGGTGAGTTTTGGATAGGCCACGGAGTGAAATTGGACTTAGGAAAACTGCTGGTGTGTTGCAGGTCTGCCTCGCAAATGCGAGCTCGCATTTGCGAAGGAATATCACATTCGCGAAGATGGGCTGGGCAGGGAGACCTCCGCATTTGCGAAGCTCAATGTCGCAAATGCGACTTCAACAGGGATCGCGATTGCGAACGGTAGTTCGCATTTGCGAAGAAAGCAGGGTAGGACTACCTTCGCATTTGCGAAGCCTGGGCCGCAATTGCGAGTTCACATTTGTGAACCTGACATCGCAAATGCGATATCTGCACCTATGCAAATTATAACTTAGACGAAATTTCTTCATTTTTCAAACTCTCTCAAACCCTAAACTCTCTTAGGCGATTTTCCAACGACAAATTCTTCTCCAAATCATTAGTAAGTCATTTCTAACTCATTTTCTTCAATCTACAACATCTTTTTACATGATTTCAATTCAAAATCAAGGGTTTTTCATGGGAAATTGGGTGGGGTAGAACTTAGGATTTTCAAATTTTAGGGATTTGGACCTCGATTTGAGGTTCGATTTCAAAATAAATTATATATCTGAGTTCGTGGGTGAATGGGTAATCGGATTTTGGTTCGAACCTCGAGTTTTGACCAAGCAGGCCCGGGGTCGATTTTTGACTTTTTGGGGAAAATGATAGAAAACCTATAATTTAGCATTGGGATTGAATTCT
Source organism: Nicotiana attenuata (assembly GCF_001879085.1). Taxonomy (NCBI): domain Eukaryota; kingdom Viridiplantae; phylum Streptophyta; class Magnoliopsida; order Solanales; family Solanaceae; genus Nicotiana; species Nicotiana attenuata. The sequence goes on along the minus strand of NW_017674721.1, from coordinate 54,813 downwards.
TTAGCATTTATTGATGTTGTTAAATTAATTTGGGTTAGATACAAGTAAATTGGAGGCGAATTCTAAAGGAAAAGCGGTGTTTGAGGCTTGAGTTGGCCGCGGAAGTTCGAGGTAAGTGTTTGGTCTAACCTTAGCTTGAGGGAATAGGTGTTGTGTCTTATTTTCTATGTGCTAGTGTAGTGTACGATGTATAGGTACGGTGACGGGTATCTATACGTTGGTGTCAAACATGCCCGTGGGTCTTAAATTGTGATTGTTCTATTTCTTAATAAGTACTACGTATGTCTAAATTGTTGATTATCCATGTTGAGTAAGATTTATGATTTTCTTCTTGGTATTTGGTTATTGTTGAGCATTGGCTCTAGTTGAGGTTCAATTGTGAAGTTGATTATTGGTACAAGTTTGGTTATAGCTGATTCCCTTGCCGGGACGTATTTAATTCTTATTGTTGATTCCCTTGCCGGAATGTATTTATACATATTGTTGATTCCCTTGCCGGGATATTGTTGTTGCTTTTTTTTGGGTGAGGAAAGAGTGATAAAGCACGAAGGGTGATGCCGTGCACATTCATACTTATGCATATGGTGAGGAAAGAGTGATAAAGCACGAAGGGTGATGCCGTGTACATTTACATTGATATTGATGCATATGGTGAGGAAGAGAGATAAAGCACGAAGGGTGATGCCGTGCACATTTTCATTATTTGATTGCATTGGTGAGGACTGAGAGTAAAAGCACGAAGGGTGATGCCGTGCACATTTCTAATATTTACATGGTGAGGAAGAGAGATAAAGCACGAAGGGTGATGCCGTGCACATTTTCATTATTTGATTGCATTGGTGAGGATTGAGAGTAAAAGCACGAAGGGTGATGCCGTGCACATTTCTAATATTTACATGGTGAGGAAGAGAGATAAAGCATGAAGGGTGATGTCGTGCACATTTTCATTATTTGATTGCATTGGTGAGGATTGAGAGTAAAAGCACAAAGGGTGATGCCGTGCACATTTTAATTATCTGATTGCATTGGTGAGGATTGAGAGTAAAAGCACGAAGGGTGATGACGTGCACTTATTGCCTGTTTGTTATGATTTCTTGTTATTGTCGGTTCAGGTGCCTTAATTATTTTATTTCGTTATTATTGTAATTCTTTATGTTGGTATTTCCCCCATAGCATGTTACCCTTTTCCCCCGTTACTTTTGAATTACTTCTATTACTATTATTCTGCTAGATACTGTGTAACTGCAAGTTATTTGTTGTTGTGTCCTAGCCTCGTCACTACTTCGCCGAGGTTAGGCTCGACACTTACCAGCACATGGGGTCGGTACACTCTGCACTCTTTTGTGCAGATCCCGGTACTGGAGCATACGGACCTTAGCTAGGGGTTGCTGCCTTCAGTCCATCGGAGACCCGAGGTAGTCCTGCAGGCATCCGCAGGCCTTGGCGTCCCCTTCCTATCCAGTTTATTTCTGTTCTTTTCTATTTCAGAGACAGACATGTACTTTCTTGTTCAGACCCTATTTGTAGTTTTTCTTAGATAGTCTGTAAGATTGTGACCCCAGTTCTGGGTGGTTTATGTTTATGGATTCGTATTGGTATTTGCTAAATTGTTAAATTTCGTCCTTCCGCATTATTATTTCCACTGTTTATAATTTGGTAACTTGAAATTGTTAAGAGATTAAAAATGAAAAGGGTAAATTAACCGGAATAGTTGGCTTGCCTAGCTTCCTCTAGTAGGCGCCATCACGACTCCCGAGTAAGGGTGTTCATAAAAATCCGAAAAATCGAACCAAACCGAAAACCAAACCAAACCGATACTTTTTGGTTTGGTTTGGTTTTGGATTTGAATTTTAAAAATCGGTCAAATTTGGTTTGATTTTGGTTTAATCAGAAAAAAGCCGAGCCAAATCGACTATAGGAGTAGCTATTTAAAATTTATTATTACACCTATATATATGTATATTTTTATATAAAGTTTCAAAAATTTAATGGTAAATATTAATAGTTTGCACTTTTAGTATAGTTCTTTACCTTTAAATTCTAGTTTGATTGGTAGTTTTCTTTTGTCAAGTGTAAGAATCCATTTCGTGTTAAAAATAATATATTTTTAATTGAGTCCTTAAATTATTCATCACTATTTGATTCAATTATCATCAATATATCTTGGTAAATAATTGATTTCTCAAATGGCAATTGATTTGATTGTGTTACGTTGAAAATGTGATCTCCGGAATATGTGTTTGGTAGTGTATGTCTTATATTTAAGAAAAAACCAACAAATAACCAAAAAAACCAAAAAGCCGACATAAACTAAATCGAGAAAAAACCGACTTACTGTGTTTGGTTTCTTTTTAGGTAAAAACCGATTCAAACCGAACCATGAACACCCCTACTCCCGAGGGTGGGAAATCCGGATCGTGACAGTAGGTGTAGAAGGCGCAGTACCCAGGATGGTGGACCTGCACCGTGTCCCACCCAGCCGGGATTAATTTATATGATTGGGAAGGCCGAACTTAGCCTTAAGATCTTCTAAATCCTTAACTGTCATCACTGACTGAAAGGCTCCAGGGTCGGCTTGAGGTAATTTGGTGAAATCAGATCTGGACTCGGGGTTACGAGGGATTATCCCCTCCACCAATGGGAAGCTTCCATCCTCGACGGCGGCAGGAACATTCTCCCCATGAGGGGGAAACACCATTGCCAAGGGGATCACATCACCTCCCTTACCAGACTCAGAAGCCATGTTAGACATGTTTTGATAAAAGAAAGGGAGGTATCAAACGATGAAGAACTAAAACAAAACAAATCACCGGAATAGAGAAGAGCGGTTTAAAGCAAGAAAAGAGCAAGAGAGTAATATCGGATTTCGAAACAACAGAAAACTTAAACCCCAAAAATCGCATCCAAATACCTCTATTTATAGGGGTCTTGGCACCAGGACCGAAATGGCTCATCATTACTGGGCACCGAAACCGAAGCGACAGGTTCAATCAGAGGTCACATGCGAAACGAAGCAACGCGTCGGGAACATGCGTCATAATAATGCATGGCGTCATCCTAACTTGTGGACAACACAGTTCCAGTGAATCGCTTGGGAAAATCAAAGCGTTTGAAATATGCGGCCCATATAGGGCCACGCTTCCAGCTCGCCACAACCACTACGACATGCATAGCTCGCTCAATTGTGTCGGCCACATAGAACCAGATCCACTCATCGAACCCGCCCAAAGCCAACCTCAATAAGCGGAGGGACTAACTGTATGAGTCGAAATCTATCCTTAGAATATTTAAACCAAGATAGTATTAGGGGAAGAGTTAACAAGTCGTAATTTGTTGAAATGGCCCGAGAAGCGGTAAAGTGTGTGGTCGAAAATTCAACAAAGAACAAAGCCCAAGAGTCAACAAGGGTCGGGGACGAGGTCGAGTGCCTTAGACGAAGTAATAACGGCTAGTTTCAAGACATGATTTGACAGAGAACATTCTAGTGGATATTATCTACACTTGCACTATTAGGGTTTGTTAAGAGTATGTTCCCTATAAATAGAAAAAGATACTATGATAGGGGATATGTGATATTCATTTGTAACGAACATACTTTGACTTAAAAAATCGGATCTCACTTGCTAAGATACAAACTTCACCTTTTTACTGAGATTCTTGTCTATGATTTTCCACTAGATCCGAGAATAACCCAAATATTCAAGGGATTGTCTATCATTCATCATTGTCAGAAAGAACATCTGCTTATTCCATCCTTTCTTGGGTGACTCATTCACTCTATTTACTTAAATGTCATTTAGTGTTGTTCATTATCATTGAATGCTATATTATTGCCTCTGATTTCTAGAATACTTATTGAATGTCACTGCCGTTGTCCGACCAGATCTGCGTAGTATTTGTTGTTTATTTAAGAACTCCATCTAGGGATATTATTGTTAGCTAAGATTAATCCTTATTCATATAAATTTAATTATTTGAACCAAGATCTATATTTTTTGGTTGAACAATTTGGCGCCGTCTGTGGGGATATATTAGTTAAATTTTTAGTTTCCTCTAAATCTACAACTAATACAGGTCACTAACGTCAAGAAACCCAAGATCTCCTTTCTTTGTGTATACATATACAAACCCTACCTGGCTTATTATTTGTGTGATTATTATTAGCTTTCTTAGTCATATCAATACTATTTTTCAACTCTTGATGTTGTGCAAGAAAAGTAATACTTACTATATATAACGTCTCAGTCGATTAACATTCATTCATGAAAATTTGACAATAACTCCATGTTAGCTAATTTACTTTGTTTTAAAAAGATACTGAATTAAACTAGCATCTTCATTGTTGTCACAATTTTATATATACATGTGTTTATATATGTAAATATGTATTTGTGGTGAGTTCGATTTTTAATGTATGTGTTTCTCTTCTAACAGGTTATTTCGAGACTAGATTAGGAAGTTTTACATTTCTATGCCACATAGGAAACCTTATTACCCTCAATGTTTAAGGTTTGACTTAATTACACTTAGTATACCAAATTACCAATTCTATACCATAATTAATTAAGGGTATAATTAATTATACGTTTTTTACTCCTTAATTAAAGGAATCTGAAAATTCTTCTTTGTTTATATGAGAACAGAATTTGAAGTGCTTAATCCAGGCATTCTTGGATGCAGATTCCTCCAATATTCATTCTTCGATGCAATAAGTTTCTCGTTGAAGCCTAATCCAAAATATTGCTTTTGGTTCTTCCATATATTCCAGATGATGCTATTAGTTGTGATGGAAAATCAGTAGCAACTTTTGGTGAATAAATACTGCATTTCTTGGGAATGTTCGGTAATATTAACTGGAAATCTTACCTTAACATTTCCCAATTCAAACATCCATCAGAACCATTCCGGTTATAGATAAGATGAAAACAGAATCAATTAGCAACAGAGAATTTGCTAGATATATACTGAAAGAATATATCTTTCAATATATTTTCTACAAAAATTCTACAAATATACAACAAATCAGTTTAAGTATGTATAAAGCAGTATTATTTGTAAGGGTATCTACATAATTACTACATTTATACTAAATTGTAAACTGTTTTTTGAAGAAGATTTATAGAAGTTTTAGTCGTTTTTGATTTGTGAAAACAGAAAACAAAGCATCTACAATCAGAATACAAATAATCTACAATTTATCTACAAAATATCTACAAACTGTGTACATTGAATTTTAATATCCCAATTCCCATTCAATTGTAGCTTAATTGGTATTTTCGACATAATTGCGTTTTTTGCAGAAGATTTTGTAGAAGTTTTACTCGTTTTGGATTTGTGAAAACAGAAAACAAAGCATCTACAATTAGAATACAAATAATCTATAATTTATCTACAAAATATCTACAAACTGGGTACATTGAATTTTTGTATCCCAATTCTCATTCAATTGTAGCATAATTGGGGTTTTTGACATAATTGTGTTTTTTCAGAAGATTTGTAGAAGATTTGTAGAAGTTTTTTTTTGTGAAAACAGAAAATAAAGCATCTACAATCAGAATACAAATAATCTACAATTTATCTACAATTTCTGCAATATGTCTTCTTCTTCTTCTTCGAGTTTCAATCAAAAATTCAGTCAAAACCAAGTCTAATCTTCACCAAAACCCTTCAAAATTGAGATATAAACTCCAAACCATATTCCCGATTATTTTCAACAACACCCAATCCAAACAAATTATGATTTTTGAAAACCCAAATTTGAATTCAAACCTTTCAAGCTTTTTAATGGCTGTCAATGGTGGAATTGCTGCTCTCTTTTCATTTGCTTTGTATTACTGAAATTTGCGATTGAGAAATAGGGAGAGATGTAGAGAGAATTTTGCAGAACTGATTTCTACAATTTGAAATTGAGCATCCGACGAACTGAGCTTTTGATTTGTGTCTTAAGCGAAAATATCAAAGAACAGATCTGAGCTTTTGAACAGATTTGATTTCGACGAATTGAGCTTTTGAACAGATTTGATTTGTGGCTAAATCAATTGGAAGATTCTGTTCCTGAATTTTAGCATGCCTAATTAGGAAGATTCAGCTACTAATAATTAGTATTTAATGAATGGTATAATAATTGTAGGAAAAATGTGGACAGGGCGGGTAAATTAGAAACTGTGCACATTTTTTGTAATAAAGTTTCATATATGGTATAGGAAGGAAAAAGTCTCTTTGGATTATTGGGTCGCACACTTCTAATTTTTACTAACTAGAATTATTTTAAACACTAACTAAAATAATAATAATAGCTATTAGCGTAGGATATTAATCATTATATTTGGTAATTCTTTATAGCATATTTGTAAATTATTTTCTCACATAATTACTTGATACTTATCATTAATTTTAATCTCATTCTTTTCGCAGGTAGTTCTCATGTTAGCAACAGTGAAATATAGGTGCCACAGTGCTTTGAAGCTGTGCACTGCAGCTCCAGGTCAAGTATCAACAAATAGAAACTGTGCGTCGCAACGCTCAAAAATGATTGCAACATTGCTTAGCCAGCTTGCAAGTGACCCTGACTTTAAATTTCTGAATTATGTTAATTGGAGGCAAACATGACATGGTGTTTGAACAAAGAAACATGTCCATAATGGACAAAATTTTGTCTCTTGACCTACAAAAGGTCTACCTTAAACTTCAAAATAAATGTAGAGACATAACTATCTCAAATCTGTGAGAGACAAACAAAATGCAAATTTCAAACAAGAAAATCTCCATTTTTCTAGTTGAGTTTGACTACCTTGCTTCTTGAAAGATTTTGTCAAGATATTCTTCCTCAAAAAAGTACTCGGCGCCTCTTATTTTTGCTTCCAATCAACAAAGCAAAATAGAAGAGAATCCTGTAGAATATTCCCAAAGCAATGGTGATCCACAAGTCAGTCCACTTGTCTAAATCATTCACCGCGGTTAGCTTCAATATATCTATTCCTGTTGTCAAACAAGTTGAGTTTGTTATGTTCATCCCCAAGATCTTGCTCATGTCTTGAAGCAACTCTATCTTCAACGACTCAGTAACATCCTTCAACGGCGAGGCGTCAAAAATCTTGATACCCTTTACAAGACACTTGTATGGATCATCAAATTCATTCTGTAAAACACCTTGATAAGGGTATTTTGGTGGAGATAAATAGTGACACCATATCCAATAAGGGGGGATCCGATCTCGGTCAATGAACAAGCCACTTAACAACATAAACCAACCCAAAATTAAGGTGACTACTGTGTAAGCAACCATTTCAGAGTAAATAACTCCTGAGAGGAATGTGATAAAGGAATTAGCAGCCCAAAATGTGGAAAACATGAAGAGGAAGAACAAAATAAACCCCGAAAAGCCACCTGCTAGACCGACTAACCAATAAGTTGTTAAAGCATACGTAAGGGAGAGGACAGATAGTAAAGGAAGCGAGATGATGGTATGGGAGAGAACATAAGAGGAACGGCGATAAGCATTATATGCTGTCTCTCTCATGAAAATGTACCTTTCTTGGAGGAAGACTGGCATGGCGTAAAGACATATGTAAAAGATTGAACCCATGGCAAAGGCAATGAAACCTAGCTTTTCTTGAATCCCTTTTGGGGAATTGTCCAGTTTTCTAAAGAGTGTGGCTAGAATGATCCCAGTTGCAACAACAGCACCAAAACGAACGTAAAACAGCTCAGGCATTCTCATGGATTTAAGTATGGATCTTTTTGCTATCACAACCATTTCCATCCAGAATGGATTAGCAAATTTTGGGACGTCTAAGGAAGAAATATTGTGGTCGATATTTGTTGCTCCTGAGACTAATTTTCCCCTTGAAACACTTGCACTTATGGCATCTTGCAACGATGGTTTAGGTCCATTGAAAAAGCTGGTGCAAGCTGGATTTTCTCTTTGCCATGATCTGTTGAATTCCACCAAATTCTTGGTTCCATTTGGAGTTTCTTCTAGTTCTTGTATGAAATCTAAAGCCACCTCTGCCCAATTTTCATTTTCTGGAATTGGGGTCCCAAATTCAGCAAAAAACTGGGGAATGCTTGTAGGTGAACCGCCAAAAACTATTTGACCACATGAAAGAAAGATCAAACGGTCCAACAAACAGAGGATTCTGTAACTTGGCTGGTGAATTGACATGATCACAATGCTTCCACTTTGAGCTATTTTTTGCAAAACCTTGACCACCATATAAGCACTAGTAGAATCAAGTCCTGATGTAGGTTCATCAAGAAATAGGAGAATAGGGTCATGAATGATTCCTATTCCAATTGAAACACGCCTGCGTTCTCCGCCAGACACTCCCCTGTGGCCTTCATCTCCAATCATTGTATTAGCAGCATTTTGCAAGTCTAGTTGATCGATCAATGCTTCAACTCTTGACTTCTTGCTAGACCAAGATAAAGTCCTTGGAAGATGGAATTCGGCTGAGAACATGAGGGTTTCTTGGACTGTCAACGTGGGAAACAAGAGGTCATCTTGCATAACATAAGCTGAGATCATTTTTAGAAACTTGGACTCCAAAACTTCACCATTCAATGTTACACTACCTTTAAGACTTTCCCTTTCTATACGGTCTGCAAGGGCGTCGATCAACGTGGATTTTCCCGAGCCACTAGAACCAAGGACCGCCATGATTTCACCTTCCCTTGCTTCCCCTGAAATGTCATTCAACAATACCTTCGTGCGACTCATGTCCTCATCTGTGCTTTCCCCTGGCAACTTGCCATCCCAGCTAGTTCTCCTCAAGCACCTAGGAAGTACTGTCAGTTTGCGTCGAACTTTAACACTATAGCTGAGGTTATGAAAGGAAAGAACAAAGGGAAATGAAGTAGGATTAGGAAAAAGCGGATCATGGCAATTGCTATTTTCCTCGATGGAGTCACCAAATTCTTGAAGCTCCATGTTTTTGCTTCTAGGCCTAAAAATGGCAGTGATGGAGAGAGTCAAAACTTGTTGACTATGGGTGTTTTGTTTGGGCTCAAGACATGTGCACTGAGCTCATTTCACCGCATCTTGACTGCCCATAATCCTCCATATATTCCTTCCCTTTTATGTATAATACATTCTACATAAAAACAATAATATCTATAAAATGGGAAGTGTGGAGTGGGAGTAAGCGAGTCCGGAAGGGCTTTCAACGTTTCACATTTTTAATTAAATACTTTATGTGCACTCTTCAATGTAGTACGCCTATTTGCAGCACTATTCAGCCACACTAATGCTTATCTAAAACTAAACTTCAGCGTTTCCAGATCTCACAAATGTTTCTTCTTTTCTACGCTAGGAGATAAGCATTCTTGGGTACTACTTCAGAGAAGGTCAACCTGCTCAAATAAGGCATATTTTGGGGACAAAAGATCGTTGTATTTCTAACTTATCCAATAAATTCCTCTATCTATGATGCAAGCAATTACAGCAATTTGAACTCTTAAAGCTCCTTAGTCTCATCAGTCACTTCTCAATGGCTAATTTGGTAATGAACACATTCTTAAAGCTCTCTTGCACATGCCTTAATTGCTTCAACAAATGGATTTCTTGAATGTAGTGCATGTTTTCAGTCAATGCAATCACATGGCCCAAGTGGACTAGCAAATAGCTTTGATTTTCAGATGAGTGCATTTTAAGCTAAAAGAACCCAAAAAGGACTTTAGGCTTTGGGATAAGCAAAGGAGTGCATTTTAAGCAAAAAGAACCCCAAAAAAAGGGACAGTTAAGAGCTCTCATTAATATGTTTAATTTTATTTTTGAAAACTGAAAATTTTAAGTGCCTGTTCAGAGATGGTTATGTCTGTTTAAGATAGTGATAACTTAGCAGGCCACCTAATTACCTATATATATATATATATATATATATATATATATATATATATATATATATATATATATTCAGAATTTCCTAAGTCTCTCTTCTTACTAAGTTGAAAAACTGACAATGTATTGTTGCACAAATGCAGAGAGGATAAGTTACCTCCCTTTTTCTTCTTCTCCTTTTCAGAATTATCGTATAAATTCTTTTGTTAATTATCTGGACATATTAGATTAGTTAAGAATGTTACTCTACTTGGACCAAAGAATCATTATTAACAAATCTACAAAAACTATCCTTTCTGCATTTCACCAAAAATCACAAGAGAATTATAATGCTGCCTTTGTTAGTCCACTCTCAACATATACAAAACGAACATCAAGAGATGCAACAGCACCAGCAAGAAAATCCTACTTATCAACTTACCACATGTAATTAGCTAAGTTGGTTAGCTCAGGCAAAGCAAAAAGAATAATGAAAACAAGGACAGTTAGTGGACTGAAGTACCGGACCTGTCAGAAATTCCTGTGATATCAACATTTTGACACCCATCAGCATATCGGAGACCAGTCTCACCTTCAAACTTCAATACTGTAGTTGATGATAGTCACCGAGAATTAGCTGCTTGCAACATAATAAGTACTCGCCGATATAGCCAGTTTTTTCTTGTTCACATCAAAGATGATATCCTTTTGTGGATTGACAAAGGCGGTAAATCGATCTGTAGATTGGCCAAGGCAGTAAACGTGCCCCTTCAACATAAAATGACAACTACTCTCCATCATCTCGATGCTCGTTCAACCGAACCATCTCTTCTGATTGAGCTAAGTAAGCGCTAAAATACTCTTAACACCATATGATACTTTACGCTTTGGAGCAAGCTCGCATAGTTTCTCCCGAAAGGTCACACCATTAAGAGTATCCCTACAAATTATATGTAGGTTCTTTGTCTTATCAGCTTCCAATACGAGACTTTGTTTGGACACCCAACAATAGAGACATTGGTCATAAAAAAGAACAATAGCCTAATTCTCAATCCTTGGAGTACTTCTTTAGAAACATTATGGAGAAACTTCTCCATCTCTTCAAACTTCTTTGGGAACCTTAGGAAGAAGGGAAACGGGTATGTTTTGGAGCGCCAGGAAGGTTGCAGTTTGTAGCAACTGAGCTGCAAGAGGCATGTATACAGAGGAGGATATTGAAATGAAGAAGGAACACCTTGAAGAAGATAGCAAAAGTGAACTGAAAAGTTGGTTATATCATTCCACATGTGTGTATTCTACATTTAACAATTATGTATAGCGATCATGAAACTATAGCTAGAGCATTTTGATGACATTAGTCATAACCACTAAGGAACAGGAGTAATAGTGAAATGAAATTACATAGTGGACTCAGTTGTAAAGAATAATATCTTCTATTCAAAAGGCATACAGTCTCATAACTCCCCAGTGGTCACATACTTCCAAGCTCACCGTACTACCTACATTTGCTATATTCTCTTACAGTAAAATGAAATTAAGTTTTTACCCCTTCAAGTTATACTCTACAACTACGTCAAGCATGTACATGTATGTTGGATATGACATAAAAAAAAAGATGCTATTTTTCTAAATAACATGACTAAGTGGCCCAATGCCTAATTCGTCCTCTATGTCATCGTCCTCTTCAAACAGCTTCAAGAAACGAGCTTGCTCTTGCTGCCTCTTCTTTCGCTTCCAATATTTGTAAACAGTGACTGCTCCAAGAACTAAAATAATTGACGCTAAAGCACAGATAAGCAGCACTAGAGCCCAGTGCATTCTCTTTCCCCCTTTTTGTGAGCCAGATGAGTGATTAGAAGCTAGAGAAACAACGCAATAGAACTAATAATTAGTACTGAGCATACAAGTAAACCAACTCCACAAGACCACAAATTCGCAGAAGCAAAAAAATCCTCAATCTATAAATAGAGCCCAGATAAGAAAAATCACAAGGAATTTCCTTTAACATCTAAAGATTAAAACTATAGAGTATCAGTGATTTATTCTACATCACCACATCAACAGCCCCACCTCTATTGTATCAGCTAACAAAATGTCATCAGAGAGAACTACGAAAAAGAAGAGCATAAGGAATTAAAAGACTAACCACCACCACGAGGGACACACTCTGGACACAAAAATGTGGCATTGAGCTCTTTCTTTAAGAAATGAACATACTTCCCATCAGGATTAGTAAAATCAGAAGCACATAACTCCCACTCATCAAAAGTATCGTCAGGCTTTATTGTGTCCTTCTCATAGATCCCGCATCGTTTGCACTTTTTATCTGTAAGCTCTGTCAAAGGCTAAAAAATGCACTCAACATCAAATTCTGGAAGGAGATATATCTTATGCCATGCACATCATATTAGCATAAACTTGGATAATCTTTCCAACAACAGAAATTCACAAGCTCTTGAGCAGCACACACAGTTTTTGAAATATACTGATAGAAGTTGAAATAATGCATAACTTCCATGACCCAAATGCTAATTTCCAGATGTGATTCTTCCCCAACATGCAACACAAATATCTCAGTCCCTGCTATTTTTTGTTTCTGTTAAATTATTTTCATTAAAATATTCCTACATATAGCACTCAACAACCATTAAACAGTTCCTAGCACTACTTTTCAAACCAACCACTAGGAAACTACAATTTCTACACCCAAAAAGAATACGACATGACACACCCTGCCAAACAACCCCCCCCCCCCCCCAAAAAAAAAAAAAATACATAAACCCAACTGAAGCAACTGTAGGCAGAAGTTGAAAAGAAGAGTTATGACTAGAGTCCAAAGGTGGGAGGATGCTGCAGGTTTACATTTTGTAATTTTGCAATAGGTATCGTCTAACTAGGAAGTTAGAAAAGACCAGTTGTGTAGAAATTCCTTTGAAAATGCAATGAACCAACACTTTGGCAAAATGTAGGTAAACGGTCCACCAAACCTTAGGGAGTAACAGGTTCCCCCCCCCCCCCCCCCCCCCCAAAAAAACCCCAAAAGGCAACTCCTACATACAACCTGTTACGTTTTAGCAGGAAAATAAAGGCATATGCATTGCTATATTCATGTTTATTGGCTACATACTAAAATCTGATCTCTTTCCCAACAAACAAGTGCACAAGTTTTTATTTTCCAACAAGATACTTAAGTCGTCTCAAGCACAATGCCAACATGTTAAGAAGAATAGCTTTTTGCAACTAAGACTAGAGGCGGACCTATGTGTAATGTTGAGGGGTCACCAGACACACGTAAACTTCAGTAGAAATCTTGTATATGCATAAGTGTATACCTTGAAAAAGGTTAATTCAAATCACTTGGCACCCTAAACACTAAAAGCCTTTAGGGGGCACTAGTTGAGCAGAATATTGTGCTCCCATCGCGTTAAAATCCTGGGTCCGCCTCTAACTAAGACAGTAGTCGAAACTAGCAAGCTATAAGCCTTTTGATGACCAAACATTGCGACAAATGGTTATTGCTAGTAAATTTTAAATGTTCAAGTTATCCCTAAACAATGAAAGTAAAGGGAATTGTAAAACTGAAAGCTGGAAAAGATAGCAAGAAGAAAATTCCATTGTAAGTAAATCAAACAGTTGAGAGAGATTCAGTCATTATAAACCTGCCAAGACTCTTCACCCTTGAAAGTATACAAGACATGTTTTTTCTTCACATCTGGCAAAATTGTTTTGTTCTCCCCTTTACACTGAAAAAATACTGTTGGTTTCGATCCGAATAATTCATGTTTCTTATATATTTCGATCGAATCAAGTGTAACAACTGCCGCTATGACTAATCCTGCAGAAATTAACAAACATTAAAGAGAAAAAATCAATCTTTTTTCTCCCTTTATACCAAAATCAAGAAACAATGCATACAAAAGGATTTACATAGCCGATCCCAATTAATTTAGAATCATGATTGACACAGACCATAATTGACCACAAACATTTATTCTGAATTTAATTAGCTTGAGGTCAACCAATTAATAAAAATTACGATTACCTGGAAGCCATCTGAGAAAAAGTGAGCTACACAAAATAAATAGAATGAGAATTCTACGATTTAAACAATGATGCATCGTTGCCTATACATATTATTCTTTATTTTTGTGTGCGCATAAGCTTAAGAAGAGAATTACACGAGAGGTGAAGAAGAAGGCTGAGGAGCAGTTCGCGCGTTGTTTAACAGTTGCCTTTTTATTTCGTTTACATTTCTCTTCTGACTTATGAGACGAATATTACTCCTACACTTGATGATGATATAAAAATATAATTTTGTTGCAAACTATATTGCCAAAGAAAAATAAATTTGTGCTTCATCAATTTGATATTTACACGGTGATTAACGGGAAGAGTCTTATGTTAAATAAAGATAAAACTTTTAATTAAAAAAATCATAACATTGTAATAGTAAATACTTACTTGCATCCGTTGTTTACTCTAAATTAATTAACTATGATTAACTGATAAAATTTTATGTGCAAACACATATAATGCTTTTATTAATTTGGTATTAACACTCAGCGCAAATTAGTCCTTGCCCATTGCAATCCATGTTAACAATACATGCATTATTATTTCCCACATAATTAACAATTTTTGTGTTATTAGAAATTACAAGTTATATCAGCCCATAAGTAAGTTAGTACAAAAAATAGCCAATTTATATAGGAACTTTTACCTCCTATAGCAAAGGTTAACACCTTATTTATTTTAAATAAATACCATTTAAAAAAATTATATTCTATAGATACCTTTTAAGGTATATAGCAAAATACTTAATTTTGGTTACCTCCTAGCCCTAAGCCACTAAATACGCTAATCAGTTACACAATTTTCTTTGGGGAAAAGACAGGACTACCTATAAAAGTGAAACTATTTACCCTGCCTACCCATTAAAGAATTCTACCCACTAAATAATTACAACTCCTACCCATTTAATAAATAAACGGCAATAACAAAATAACTACCCACGCTTTTAATGCCCTACGTATAAAAACGCAGAAGCTGCTCAAAATTTCAGAAAATTTGCGCACAAACGTAGAAAAACGCAGAAGCTCCTCAAAATTTCAGAAAATTAGCGCACAAAATTGAGATTTCCACCGATCGAAGAGCAGTAAGTGTGAAAAAACAGATCGAAGATGCTGATTCGGATTTTAATTTCGCTGTTCTCTTCAGATTTTGATTTCGCTGTTGATTTGATTTTGATTTCGGAGCTAAACTTCTGAATTTTAGCTGAAAATTCTAATCTAGGTTTGGAGATCTGGAGATCTAGAGGTTTGATTTCGCTGTTGTTTTGTTGAAATTTCGAACACTGTTGAAATTTCCATTGTTGAGATTCAATTTTGGACATAAAAGTGATTATAACTTTAGAATCATGGAAAATATTCCAATTCTGCTGCAACATAGTGGAGAATGGGATGATAACAATAATTTCATAAATTTTCATGTTGATGCAATTCTAATAAAGACCTATTGGAAATTTGAACAACTTCTCAGAGAAATTGCAAAGCAACTGCAAAAGGACAGTAAAACAATAGTTATTCAGTATGCTATTGCTCAAGGATATCCACCAATTACAATTTGCAGCGATATGAGTGTTAGTGTTTACATGGAATTGAAAAAATCAAGTGCAGGGATGACAACATGTCACGACCCCAAACCCGGTCGTGATGGCGCCCAACAATATTGCTAGGCAAGCCTGACCACAGTCGTTCCCAAATCAACCGTAAACCTCAAAACAGACAATCTAAAGAGATTATAATAGTTTTAGAATAATAATCCAATATTTATAATTGAATAATACTGAGAAAAATACGAAGTCTGATAGAACGCTCCCAAAGATCTGGGGTCACGAGTCTAGAGCCTCTAAAACAATCTGAATAACAATATCTGAACGAAAATACTCAAGTCTGGAAATGTATATATAAATAAAACTGAAATAGGAAGAGTAGTCAGGTCCTGCGAACGTCAAGCAGCTACCTCAACAACTCTGATAAGCTCTGGGAAACAAAGACTGCTCAGCTAAGCCTCCGGTGTACCTGAATCTGCACACAAGGTGCAGGGAGTAGGGGTGAGTACTACCGACTCAGTGAGTAATAAGCATATAAAATGTCTGAAGATAAGAAATCCACGAAATACCACAAAGCAAAGCTAAAACTAACAGTCCTACACCTTACTACGAACCAACAACAAAACAACTTCAAATATAACAGTCAAGTAAAATGTAAGGATGCAATGCAATGCACATGAACACGCTGTGGCGTACAGCCCGATCCATTTAACGTCGACGGCGCTCACTGGGGGTGTGTACAGACTCCGGAGGGGCTCCTTCAGCCCAAGCGCAATATAATCATACCATTCGCTGCGGCGTGCAGCCCGATCCATACTCAGTCCACAATATGCATATGAGTCACATAACAGATTTAATTAATTTCCCAATTTCCAATTTATTAAGAAGAATATACTTTAGATATTTAACTTCAGGAAAAGTAACTTAGCGTTTCATAACAGTGATTAAACACAGGACTGAGATCAATGATTATACAAAGCATGCTATCACAATGACATTCATCCTCTAAGGATGCTACAGATCGGCACTAGGCCCCAAACACGGCAATAAGCCCACATATATTCAATACAAGGTGCGTATCAGTCGCCAATATAGAAATATTCTTGTTCGGGATGGACCAAGTCACCATCCCCAGTCATAACCAATCCCGCACCTGCCATGGGGTGCGAGTCACGCCCTACAATAGCGTCACAATGTGATAAGCCGGGGTTTCAAACCCTCAGGCCATCATATACACCAACTACTCACCTCTAATCGGCCGTAGAATGGTCCGCAATGCCTTTTCCTTTCGTATCGACCTCCTCGCGCGTCGAATCTAGTCAAAATCACAACGAATACATAAATATGGGTTAAAGAAACATAACCCAATCAAAAATACTCGAAAAGTACTAAAATTCACGAAGTTGGTAAAACCCGAGCACCGGGCCCACTTCTCGAAAAATTCCGAAAATCACACCAACAGATTCCTTGTCTCGCCACGAGTCCGTGCATATAAAGTTTACCAAAATCGGAGCTCGTTTGACCCTCCAAATTCCATTTTTACATCACAGCTTTCCAAGCCCTAGCTTGACCCGTTTTTGATGAATTTTCTACAATTTACATGTAGTTTCTACCATAAATTCGAATATTTAGGCCAAGCTACTTACCTCCAAGTGATTCTCAGTCAAAACCTCGAATTTCCTTGTTCAAAGCTC
>NW_017674721.1:27829-31890 GCF_001879085.1 Nicotiana attenuata | reverse complement strand
CTGAAGGAACGACCTCTGCTGCGCTGGAACTGGCCCCTAGACGGAGCACCACTGAAACTACCTGAACCTCGAGGCCTCTTAGCCTCCCTCTCCTCACGCTCCCGACGACGATCTGTCTCAATCTGACGAGCCGCATCAACTACCTCCTCAAATGTAACTGCTGTAGCCCTTTCTCTAGTCATCAATATGCGAATCGGATAGTTGAGACCATCCACAAACCTTCTGATCCTCTCGCGATCTGTCGGGATCATCCACGTAGCATGCCGAGCTAGCTGTGTAAACCTCAACTCATACTGAGTCACTGTCATATCTCCCTGAGTCAACCACTCGAACTGACGACGCAGCTCTTCCCTGTGAGACTGGGGTACATACTTTTCCAAGAATACCGTAGAGAACTGCTGCCACGTGAGGGGCGCTGCTCCAATAGGCCTACGCCTCTCAAACTCCTCCCACCAATTAAATGCAGGCCCTGTGAACTGGAAGGTAGTAAAAGCCACTCCACTAGACTCCAGAATACCCGCAGTACGAAGCATACGCTGGCACTTATCCAGAAAACCCTGGGCATCCTCGCCCTCAACACCACTGAATGTCAGAGGCTAAAGCCTACCGAACCTCTCCAAAGACGCTGCTCGTCATCCGGCATAGCTGGAACCACATGAGCTGGAGCTGGTGCGACTGGCGCAACTGGAACAACTGCTGCAACTGGTGCAGCTGGCTGAACTGGCTGAGCTGGAGCTACCCCAGGTGTCTGTAAGCCCTGAACAACCTGCTCGGGTGTGCGAGCATCGGGGGTCTGATGACCACCCCCGGTCTGAGAAGTAGCCGCCGCTGTAGTAGTTGAAACCACTTGAGCCAGGCCAGTGCAGACGGACAAGATCTGAGCCAAAGCCTCCTGGAGACCAGGAATCACGATGGGCACTGCCGGTGCCTGAACAGGGGCTGCTGGAGCATCTACAACTGGAATTTGACCCTAACCCTGAGCATCTACAACTTGCATTTGATCTAAAACCCGACCTAAACACCTCCGAATGATCTGAAACATTGCACGCATATCCAAAATCACCTAACGGAGCTACTGCAACTCTCGGAATTCCATTTTGACCCTCGGATTAAAATCTCACCTACCATCCGGAATTCGCCAAAATCCAACCTTAGCCAATTCAAGCCTAATTCTACACCGGAACTCCAAATTCAATTCTGATTGCGCTCCTAAGTCACAAATCATCCCCCGAAACTAGTCGAATCATCAGAAATCCATTCCGAGCCTTCTAACTCATAAGTCAACATTCGGTTGACTTTTCAAAACTAACCTTCTCATAAAGAGACTTATTGTCTCATTTCTAACCGAACTCTACCCGAATTACTTCAAATTCTCCAAACACATATAATGAAACATATAGAAGCATAATACGGGGAAAACGGGGCGGTAACTCCCGTAACGACGGGTCGGGTCGTTACATCCTCCCCAACTTAAACAAACGCTCGTCCTCGAGCGTCTCAAGAAACATACCTGGAGTCTCAAACAAGTGAGGATATCTGCTCCGCATCTCCTGCTCGGTCTCCCAAGTGGCTTCCTCCACGGGCCGACCTCTCCACTGTACCTTCACCGAAGCTATGTCCTTAGATCTCAACTTTCGAACCTGACGACCCAAAATAGCCACCGGCTCCACATCGTAGGTCAAGTCCTCATCCAACTGGATCGTGCTGAAGTCTAATACATGAGACGGGTCCCCAACATACTTCCGGAGCATAGAAACATGGAACACCGGATGAACTCCCGACAAGCTAGGTGGCAAAGCAAGCATATAGGCCACCTCCCCAATCCTCCTAAGTATCTCAAAAGGCCCAATGAACCTTGGACTCAGCTTTCCTTTCTTTCCAAACCTCATAACGCCTTTCATAGGCGAAACCTTCAACAAGACCTTCTCGCCCACCGCATAAGATACATCTCGAACCTTCCGGTCCGCATAGCTCTTCTGACGCGACTGAGCTGTACGAAGTCTCTCCTGGATCACTTTTACCTTCTCTAAGGCATCCTGCACTAACTCTGTCCCCAATAATCTAGCCTCGCTGGGCTCAAACCAACCAACCGGAGATCTACACCGTCTCCCATATAAGGCTTCATACGGCGCCATCTGAATGCTGGATTGATAGTTGTTGTTATAAGCAAACTCTGCAAGTGGCAAGAATTCAGCCCAAGAACCTCCAAAATCAATAACACAGACACGCAACATGTCCTCCAATATCTGGTAGTACGCTCGGACTGTCCGTCCGTCTGAGGATGAAATGTTGTGCTCAACTCTACCTGTGAACCCAACTCTCGCTGAAATGTTCTCCAGAACTGAGAAGTAAACTGGGTACCTCTATCTGATATAATAGAAACTGGACCCCATGCAACCGCACAATCTCTCGGATGAAAATCTCTGCTAACCGCTCCGAAGAATAAGTAGTGCATACGGGAATGAAGTGTGCGAACTTGGTCAGCCTATCCACAATCACCCAAATCGAATCAAACTTCTTCGAGGTACGAGGAAGACCACTCACAAAATCCATAGTAATATAATCCCATTTCCACTACGGAATATCCATCCGCTGGAGTATACCGCCGGGTCTCTGGTGTTCATATTTGACTTGCTAACAGTTGAGACATCGAGCCACATAATTCACAATATCCTTTTTCATCCTTCTCCACCAGTAATGATGTCTCAAATCCTGGTACATCTTCGCGGCACCCGGATGAATCGAATACCGCGAGCTGTGGGCCTCCTCTAATATCAACTCCCGGAGCCCATCCACATTGGGCACGCAAATCCGGCCCTGCATCCGCAACACACCATCATCTCCAATGGTCACATCTCTGGCATCATCATGCTAGACCCTGTCCTTCAGGACAAGCAAATGCGGGTCATCATACTGGCGCTCTCTGATGCGATCGTACAAAGAAGATCGGGAAACTATACAAGCCAACACCCGACTGGGCTCGGAAATATCTAACCTCAACATCTGATTGGCCAAAGCCTGAACATCAACTGCAAGGGGCCTCTCCCCAACTGGAATGTACGCCAAACTACCCATACTAATGGACTTCCGGCTTAAAGCATCGGCCACTACATTGGCCTTCCCGGGATGATACAGGATGGTAATATCATAATCCTTGAGTAACTCAAGCCATTTCCTCTGCCTCAAATTAATATCCTTCTGCTTAAACAAGTTCTGAAGACTGCGATGGTTCGTATATACCTCACAAGATACACCATATAGATAATGCCTCCAAATCTTCAAGGCATGAACGATAGCAGCCAACTCTAAGTCATGAACAGGGTAGTTCTTTTCATGGGGCTTTAACTGACGAGAAGCATACGCAATAACTCTGCCCTCCTGCATCAATACACAACCGATCCCAACTCTCGACGCATCACAATACACCGTGTAAGAACCTGAAGCTGATGGCAATACTAGCACCGGAGCTGTGGTCAAGGCTAACTTGAGCTTCTGGAAGCTCTCCTCGCATTCATCCGATCACACAAATGGAGCATTCTTCTGTGTCAACTTCGTCAAAGGCGAAGCAATAGATGAAAAGCCCTGAACGAACCTGCGGTAATAACCCGCCAAACCGAGGAAACTCCGGATCTCAGTAGCTGAGGACGGTCTGGGCCAACTCTGCACCGCCTCGATCTTCTTTGGGTCAACCTGAATACCATCACTGGACACCACGTGTCCCAGAAAAGTCACAGTACTAAGCCAGAATCACACTTAGAGAACTTCGGATAAAGCTTCTCCTCTCTCAATCTCTGAATACCACCCTCATGTGTTGCGCGTGCTCCTCCTGGCTACGCGAGTATACCAGAATATCATCAATAAACACGATCACAAAAGAATCCAGATACGGCCGAAATACACTGTTCATCAAGTGCATGAATGCGGCTGGGGCATTAGTCAGCCCGAAGGACATCACTAGAAATTCGTAGTGCCCATATCTCGTCCCGAAAGCCGTTTTCATAATGTCTGAATCCCTAATCTTCAGCTGGTGATAGCCCGATCGGAGGTCAATCTTAGAGAAT
>NW_017674721.1:24941-27471 GCF_001879085.1 Nicotiana attenuata | reverse complement strand
TAATTCAACTTTTCCAGTTATTCTTTCCTCTTATCTTACTAACATGCTGGTAGATGCCACATTGGCGGTGCTCCAAAGACGGAAAAAGGAAATTAATTTTAGTTATCAGAAACGTACATTGAAAGAAGAATGGCACAACATGGATGTGGAGTGCTTAAACAAAAGTATCATCTTTAAATGGTTAGATGTTTTTCTTTTGTCTGGGATGAGTGGAACTTACATGTTTCACTTTTACATTTAAGTTACTGACATATGTTCTGCTAAAGATAGAGAAGGGTCTTTCTAGCCTGGAGCAGTTAAAACCGAATCAAGAGCTTGGTGACTGAGGAGTTGAAACCGAATCGAAAGATACACAGGGAATAAAGATAAAAATAAGCACAAGTGCAAGTACGACCAACACTTACTTCTTTCATTTATTTATAACTGAGACCACGATGCAAACAAGGGTAGCTTAAATGGAAATAATTTTATAATACTAGGCTTAACTAGAAAAATATAGTACATTGTCATTAAGTTATTTGTTGGAACCTGGTCCCCCAAAAAAGACCGTATGCCCAAAAGCATTATTGGTAATTGGTTCATCATCAACCCGGTAAAGTGCGTGGGCATCTTCAAACTCTGATACTAGAGCCCCGGGATCCTCACTTTTTCCATCAATCAGAATTGAAATTTTGTATGGATATAAGTATACCAACAGAGTATATAAGTATACCAACAGAGTATACCATGTGAGTATATAATTGTATGGATTTTTGTGTGTTTTTTATTACTAATACATGATACATAACTGTATTTGTATTATAAACAGGTATATCCTTGAATGCGTGGATGAAAGATGCACTTGGAGACTTAAAGCATCAAGCCTGCGAGCATCAAATCTTTTCAAAGTGACGGATTTCAATTCTGTCCACACTGCTAAGAGATTTTGTTCACAAAAGCAAGCTGTCTCAGCTTTTGTTGCAGCTGTGGTACAAGATAAACTTGTTGACCCGAAAACCATATATACACCAACATATATCCAAAGAGACATCCAAAAAGCATATGGTATGGACTTGAGCTACATGCAACCATGGAGATCAAAAGAAAAAGCAATGCAATTATTGAAACGATCACCAAGTGAGTCATACAAGAAAATGCCAACATATCTTTATATCTTAGAGTACGCTAACCCAGGATCAGTGACACGACTACACACTGAAGGAGATGGGAGCTTCTTGTATGCATTCATAGCTATATATGCATCGATTAGAGGATGGGTTTATTGTAGGCCAACAGTTGTAGTTGATGGATGTTTTTTAAAGTCAACATATAGAGGGATCATACTCACGGCTTCCACGCAAGACGCAGAGGGTAAGAATACAATCCAATTACATTCAGTTAAAGAAACAAAAAATATTTTCAAATATTATATGATACCAGTATGGTATACAAGTATACCAACAGAGTATATAGTTGTTTTGCTACACACCTGCATCAAATATTATATGATACCAGTATGGTATACAAGTATACTAACAGAGTATATAGTTGTTTTGCTACACATTTGCTACACATCACTGGAGATAGTAGCTCCGGCAGTAGAACTGTCTTCAATGGAGAATTTATCACTCTGCACATGCCAATTATAATATATTTCAATGTTGTCACCTTTTTGCTTTTTTTTCTTTTCTTTTGTGTGTGAGGGATTGGGGAGACTTACCTCAGACACAGTTAACAGTCCTTTGTAATTTGCTCCACCCTTATCAGAATCAATAGGCACACGACAATGAACACTTCCAGCTTGAAGCTTCATTTGGAAACGTATTCTTCTATAGAAGTTCCTTGATTCCAGATCCAAACTGCTTGTCATCAGGTTGATTCTGCTTGAGCAGAGTCCTTAGTTTTATTCCAGTTCTAAAACCAGAATCACTGCCTACAGTCCTATAAGCGCTTGAGTCTTTAACATTTAGTAAGTAGGGGACCTGCATTCCACCAGAACCAGCAGACAAAGCAGCATCTCCAGGGTAGTCATTGTTAAGGAAGTCAAGATTCCCCATCGAGCGATCATTGCTAACATTAGGTGTCGCAAACGCCTCATCCACTGTAGTTGCAACAGAATTAACCTCTCTCGTTAATGCAGTCTGCGCAGAATTTCCCCACAGCACCTCGGGTTCAAATAAATCTGTCCCAACCTGGGATAAAAGAACATCAGCAGAAGATCTGGTATACAAGTATACCAACAGAGT
Organism: Nicotiana attenuata; assembly: GCF_001879085.1. Classification (NCBI taxonomy): domain Eukaryota; kingdom Viridiplantae; phylum Streptophyta; class Magnoliopsida; order Solanales; family Solanaceae; genus Nicotiana; species Nicotiana attenuata. The sequence continues at coordinate 25,246 of NW_017674721.1, read as the reverse complement.
ATATAGTTGTTTTGCTACACACCTGCATCAAATATTATATGATACCAGTATGGTATACAAGTATACCAACAGAGTATATAGTTGTTTTGCTACACACCTGCACCTACCTATAACTATACTACTATATGCGATGCTAAATTAATATAGTGTGTTGTAATTGATATTTTGTTCTTTGGATTTACAGGACAAATTCTACCCCTCGCATATGCAATTGTTGATTCGGAAAATGATGCATTGTGGGAATGGTTCTTCGTGCAGTTCAGAGAAACCTATGGACAAAGAGAGGGAATGTGCATTGTATCAGA
>NW_017674721.1:19107-23055 GCF_001879085.1 Nicotiana attenuata | reverse complement strand
CACCTTTTGAATAGCTTTTTTGTGCTTTCGACTACGTAGCGAGTCATATACGTAAAAACATCTCTTGTGGAATGACACACACCCCAATATCCAATGCCAATTTTCTGCCAAATTAATTGGAAAAAGGACATGATCAACCTGGTGCCATGAAGTGTTGCAATGCATCCTAAATCCTTTCATGTACTGCATGATATCGTCTGATCTATCAATCAAATGATCTTGTTTCCCACCTTTTACAAATTCTTTGAAAAAACTTTGAATGATATTATTAAAAAGAGTATCTGTAGTTGTGACTTTGATTGGCATATTAATTCCATATTTCGCCTTCTTCCTAAGATAGTAGAATATAATATTCAAGTGCTGCAAAAAAGAGAGGAAGAAAATATGACTACGACTAACAATATGAATGAACTACTACAACAACAAAAATAAAAAGCAGTACACATACCGAACTAGAAAGCGGCCTGCCAGAATAGTTTAAGGTATGGAAAAATATCTTATCATCAATCTGTTCAACTCCAAAGTCAAAACAAGGCTCTAGCTTTTGATCAACAGGTAAATACACTTCCCTGTTTCGTATAAAAGAAGATATGGATAAAAAATATAACAACAAACATTAAGAAAAAATGAAAACAAAAGTACATGGAAACGAATACGCACTCTCCCAATTGCATGTTTGCTTCAACAAAGTTTGAGAAGGCAGTCGTAAGCTTAAAATTAACAGTCTCTGAAATGTCATTTACAAATGAAAATCTTCCTTTGATAACCTTCGAGGATCCCCCAACTGCACTAACACCAGATTGCCAGTCATTCCTATACGGCGACTGTTTTACAGCTGCGGGGCGCCTTTTCCGTGTCAAAACTGCAGGAGTAGTTTCAACGTCTGTTTGTATCTGGACAATACTTCTTGATACCGACTGATCAAGTTTAGACTTTTTTACAGCACCAATTGTCAGTTCATTTCCTGATTATTACATTACATCTCCCTCCTTGTGTAATGGCAGCAATTTGATCAAGTTGAGAATCAGTATATTCAAAATTAAAATCCAAGTGAAGATCACCCCCGTGTTGACATGGAGCTTAAATTAGAAAATGCTAGTGAATAAATAAATATACAAAGTTAAGAAATTTAGAAAAAAAGAATGAAAAGTTATATATAAAAGACATTACCAGAAGGCAAATTCACATTACTGCCACCAACATCCACTTGACCAACACCATCAACCCGACATGCTGAACACATAAAAGCATTATCAACATAACTACTTAAATAAAAAATAAAAAACTATCAAGAACCTATCATTTACATACTAACTACAGAATTAGTAATATCAACATCGTACCCTGTGGAGCAGTATTAGACTCAATAACAACATCTGCTCGTGTCTGTACAAGGATTCCTGATGGTAGTGGAGCAGGACCCGACTTTTTAACATCATGAGATGACTGCTTATATGTTGCTTGTTGTGTAATGGCGGTGATTTGATCAATTGCAGATGCAGACAGATCAAAGTTAGAATCAAATCCAAAATCATGCTCATTTACGAAGGGGACTGAAAAAAGTTTTTTTAAAAAAAGGTTAGTCAATGCACAAATATATAGAGTTAAATAAATAAAAAAAGAATAAAAAAATTACATGTACAACATTTTACCAGAAGGCAAATCCTCATTAACTACGCCATCACTTGTTGTGACGTTCTTCACATTGACACCAGTGGCACATCCATCTTGACCAACCCCAGCAAAACCAGATACTAAACATATAAAAGTATAAGCAAGAGTACTATTTTCAAAAAACAACAGCAAAAAAAAAATCAATCAAATCTGTGATTTACATACTAGAAGGTGCTTTGGGCATGCTATCTCCAATAACTACAGGATCATTCCCAACGTGGCCACTTTGAAACTGGTCATAATCATTATGCATCTCACGAAAGTCAGGATCATTATACTGTTGCTTATGCTGAAAACGAGAAACTAACAATTTTAGTATTATGTATATTACAAGAATAATATGTGCACTAAAAGTAAAGAATGGAATAGTATCCTATAAGCATATATTGCATCTTTGAACAATATACTATAGCATTATATTATATAAAAGATAAATACCGCTGAATTTCCCTCTGGTTTCATTGACTTCATTGACTGCTTACCAATAGCTGCAAGCACCTCCTCAAACTTGTTCTCTACAAAAAGCTTCAAAGCTTGTAACTCCTCCATTACCTCAACATTGGTAGGTTGGGAATCACCTCCAATACTTTCAGGCATACTTTGTGTCTTTGGTAATTGAGTGCCAAAAACCTGAAAGCTATCGGGCTGGCTGGGCTGGCTGGGCTGGCTGTCAGTGCACACAACTTCAATTTCAAAGCTTAGACCACGCACATCAAATTGTTTCTTCTCATCATCAGTTGGGGTGATGTTCTTTAGCTGCAATTATTAAGCACACTAGTTAGAAATAGAAATGATAATAAAGTATGAAGGAAAAAAGATCCATATTACCATATGATACCAATATAGTATACATGTATACCAACAGAGTATATCACTGAACTGGGATATAGTATACATGATACCAATATAGTATACATGTATACCAATAGAGTATATTACTAAACTGGGATATTGCTACAACTGTGACTAAACTACTGTACCAAAACATTAAGAGAGGCAATAAAACAATGAGGAAATTACCTGCTCGCATTGCAAGCTACACATTCGCAAAGCAACTCGCTCATTCGGGATTTGACCCATGACTACCCAATTCAAAATTCGTGGAAGTTTGTTTCCAAGATGATCACCAAAGTGACCATCCAAACTTGGGCAGCATTCATACAACTAAGTCTGTAAAGCCAACGGGAAGCCACCAAGTCTATAAAAAGAAGGCTTATCTTGAAACTTGTTGGAACACGAGTCAATTGTAGCTTTATAAACATCTATACCCCAGGGATAATTATTAAAATCACCGGACTCAACCAAGTCAATGTAAGACCGTGAAATAGCCTTTGTTTTGAGTTGAGAAAATAAGAAGCTGTTGACAAAATAAAGAACTGCTATCTTCAACGCATCATCATCCGTTTCCAATTTCTTCTTCTTAAAACAGTCTGCTAGTTGGGCAAATGTCACGGATGCAGTCCTAAAATATTTTGAAATCAACCTATTCTCTGCTATGCTCTCTATACTTGTATCACCCTTACATTTCAACCCAGTAACAAGTGCAAATTCACCCAAGCCAAACCGCAACCTAGAATCATTCACTACAAACCGCATCTCATTTTTCACCTCATGATGTACTTCTCTCATAAGCAAATGGTGCATAACCCGAATCTGCACAATCACTGGTGGCAGATCCAAAAAATAGCCAAAGCATGTTTTCTTAAAAAGTCGAAGTTGCCTCTTTGATAAATTCGCTTTCAATTGATGAATAACATGGCAGTTGGTATCCCAATCAACCTTTGGTTTATAATCTAAGTCAATAGGCACAAGGAAATCCCAACACTGCAAAACATGTTCATATAAAATAATTTCAGAAATAGAATTCACTTAAAATGCAACTAAACCAACTAAAAATATCACAACTATCATATGATACCAACACGACATATAATTATACCAGCAGGGTATACAATTACACTGACTAATTTCCGGCAACTACAAATGACTATACTACTATTACATAACAGATAGGAACAAAGAGAAAAAGCAAAAAGGAATGCAGCTATAAAGTATTTTCAAGATACTGTACGATACTACTATTATTAAAGGAAAACAAATAGCGAAGACAGCTAAAAAAAGATCCAGAAGCATATGATAGTATATAGCTATACTAACAGGGTAAATAGTTGTACGGGGTTGTTCCAATAACTGTCTATAAGTATAAAAACTATCACATAACACACATACACTATGTCTATAGGCACAAAACTTTTATGGGAAACATCATGCGTG
>NW_017674721.1:0-5548 GCF_001879085.1 Nicotiana attenuata | reverse complement strand
CTGAATACTGCACGCATAGGTGCAGGGAGTAATAGTGAGTACTCCGACCCACGTGAGCAATAATAATAAATAATAACTAGAACGGTAAGAAAACACATAACAGCACAAGGCAATTCTATATAAGGCAGTAAATCATTAAAGCAGTAAAAATCCGTAAAGAGTCGAATGAAATCTCATTTTTTTAAAGACAGGTAAAACAACCAGTAAATAGTGATTAGAAATCTGCCTCTCTGGCCCAGTATCAATCGCTCAGAACAGTATCAGCCCCTCGGGCTCAGTTTCAGTCACTCAGCATAATATCAGCCCCTCGGGCTCACTCTCATATCACATGGGTACCCGCGCTCACTGTGGGTGTGTAGACTCCGGAGGGGCCCCTTACGGCCCAAGCACTATATCAACATAAGGCCTGAAAGCCTTCTCATATCACACTCGAGGCCTGAAAGCCTCCTCACATAACACTCGAGGCCTGAAAGCCTCATTCAGTCCAGAAACATCATAAGCCCCTCGGGCATCAATAAAATAATAGTTCTCAGCCCAAACGACAGTGAAATATCATTAAAGTCTCAAAAATTCAGTTAAAGCGGCTGAGTTTGTAAAACAGTATAATCATTAGGACTGAGTTCAAATATTATATCAAAACAGTGAGGAAACAGTGATAACAATCCCCGAAGGATTCAAGTAGTCGGCATTAAGCCCAAAGTATGGCAATAAGCCCAAATCATGATGATAAACAAAACAGCTCAGTCAAATTTGCGGTAATATATCAAACGGGACGGACCAAGTCACGATCCCCAGTAGTAAACAATCCCGCGCTCGCCATTAAGCCCGTGTTTCACCTCAATATAGCACTACGTTGTGCAAATCCGGGGTTTCAAACCCTCAGGATATCATTTACTATCATTACTCATCTCAAGCCGGCCAAAATCCTAGCTCGCTATGCCCTTGCCTCGCAAATCGACCTCCTCGCGTGTCGAATCTGATCAAAACCACAACGAATACGTTACAATAGGCTAAGGGAACATAACCCAATCGAAAAGACTCGAAAAATATCGAAATTCACGAAATTTGCAAAACCCGAGCCCCGGGCCCACTTCTCGAAAATCAGAAAATTTAACATCATCAGATTCCTTATCTCGCCACGAGTCTATACATACCAAAAACTCCCAAATCCGAGCTCAAATGACCCATCAAAACCCACTTTGAAATATCAAATTCCAAGCCCTAGCTTTTCCCCCTTTTGATGAATTTTCATAAATTTCTATGTTAATTCTACCACTAAATCATGTATTTAGGTCATAGAACTCACCTCCAATCACACCCAGTCGAAATCACCTTCAATTTCCGTCCAAAAGCTCTTAAGGTTGCTCAAAAATGGTGGAAAAATACCTTAGCTCGCGGATGAAATATTAATTTTAAACCCTTCTGCCCAGACCTTATTTTCGCTTCTGCGATCCGATTACCGCATTTGCGGTTCCCGCTTCTGCGGAATTATTCCGCTTCTGCGGTTCTTTACTTAACCGCCTGGACCGCTTCTGCGGTCTATATCCGCTTCTGCGGACGCCGCTTATGCGGACCATCATACGCTTCTGCGGAAGTTCCTTCAGATACGCGGACCGCTTCTGCGGTCATCCGCATCTGCGGACTCCGCACCTGCGGAAATCGTCCGCTTCTGCGGAAATCCTCCAAATGGCCAAAATCCGCACCTGCGTTCCTGTCTCCGCATCTGCGGAACCGCATCTGCGGCCCCTTTTCCGCAGATGCGGAAATACCAGATACCAGCAACTATCAGCAGTGCTACAAGTCCAAATTCATCCCGATGACCATCCGAAATCACCCCGAGGCCCCCGGGACCTCAACCAAAAGTGCCAATCCATCCTAAAACACTATTCAAACTTGCTCCAATCATCAAACACTACAAACAACACCAAAACCATCAAATTACATCGGATTCAAGCCTAAGTTCTTCTAAAACTTCCGAAATACGCATTCGATCAAAAACCCGACCAAAACACCTCCGAATGACCTGAAATTTTGCGCACACAACTCAAGTCACCTAACGAAGCTACAGCAACTCTCGGAGTTCCATTCCGACCCTCGGATCAAAATCTCACCTATCAACCGGAATTCGCCAAAATACTAACTTCACCAATTCACGCCTAATTCTACACCGGACCTCCAAAATCACTTCCGATCACGCTCCTAAGTCACGAATCATCCCCCGAAGCTAATCGAATCACCGAAAATCATATCCGAGGCTTCTAACTCATAAGTCAACATCCGGTTGACTTTTCCAAGACAAACCTTCCTTAAAGAGACTAAGTGTCTCATTTCCTTCTAAAACCAATCCAAATCAACTCGTTCACACAAGACTCTTATAATGAAGCATGAAGAAGCAGAAAATAGGGGAAACGGGGCGGTAACTCACGTGACGACGGGCCGGGTCGTCACATCCTCCCCAACTAAAACAAACGCTCGTCCTCGAGCGGGTCAAGAAACATACCTGAAACCTCAAACAGGTGAGGATATCTGCTCCGCATCTCCCGCTCGGTCTCCCAGGTAGCCTCCTCCACAGGCCGACCTCTCCACTGCACTTTCACTGAAGCAATATCCTTTGACCTCAACTTCCGAACCTGACGATCCAAAATGGCTGCTTGCTCTACATCATAAGTCAGATCATCATCCAACTGAACCGTGCTGAAGTCCAATACATGGGACGGGTCCCCAACATACTTCCGGAGCATAGATACATGAAATACCGGATGCACGCCCGACAGGCTGGGTGGCAAGGCAAGCTCATAATCCACCTCCCCAATCCTCCTAAGTACATCAAAACGCCCAATAAACCTCGGACTCAACTTTCCTTTCTTTCCAAACCGCATAACACCCTTCATGGGCGAAACCTTCAGCAAGACCTTCTCACCAACCATATAAGACACATCTCGAACCTTCCGGTCCGCATAACTCTTCTGACGCGACTGTGCTGTACGAAGCCTTTCCTGAATCAGCTTCACCTTCTCCAAGGCATCCTGAACCAACTCTGTCCCCAATAGCCTAGCCTCGCCGGGCTCGAACCAACCAACGGGAGATCTACAGCGCCTCCCATACAACGCCTCATACGGAGCCATCTGGATGCTCGATTGATAACTGTTGTTGTAGGCAAACTCTGCAAGCGGCAAAAACCCATCCCAAGAACCTCCAAAATCAATAACACAAGCACGCAACATGTCCTCCAATATCTGAATAGTACGCTCGGACTGTCCGTCCGTCTGAGGATGAAATGCTGTGCTCAACTCCACCTGTGTACCCAACTCTCGCTGAAAAGTCTTCCAGAACTGAGAAGTAAACTGAGTACCCCTATCTGAGATAATGGACACCGGAACACCATGCAATCGGACAATCTCCCGGATAAAGATCCCTGCCAGCCGCTCCGATGAATAGGTAGTACATACTGGAATGAAGTGCGCGGACTTGGTAACCGATCCACAATCACCCAAATCGAATCAAACTTCTTCAAAGTCCGAGGGAGACCACTCACGAAATCCATAGTAATCCTCTCCCACTTCCACTCGGGAATAATCATCCGCTGAAGTACGCCACCCGGTCTCTGATGCTCATATTTCACCTGCTGACAGTCGAGACACCGAGCCACAAATCCTACAATGTCTTTCTTCATTCTTCTCCACAAATAGTGCTGCCTCAAATCCTGATACATCTTCGCGGCACCCGGATGAATGGAATACCGCGAGCTATGGGCCTCCTCCAATATCAACTCCTGAAGCCCATCCACATTGGGCACACAAATCCGGCCCTGCATCCTCAACACACCATCCTCACCAATGGTCACATCTCTGGCATCATCCTGCTGGACCCTGTCCTTAAGGACAAGCAAATTTGGATCCTCATACTGGCGCTCTCTGATGCGGTCATACAAGGAAGACCGAGAAACCACGCAAGCCAACACCCGACTAGGCTCCGAAATATCTAGCCTCACCAACCGATTAGCCGAGGCCTGAACATCAACTGCAAAGGGCCTCTCCCCAACTGGAATATACGCCAAACTTTCCATACTAACTGCCTTTCGGCTCAAAGCGTCGGCCACTACATTGGCCTTCCCCGGGTGATACAGAATGGTAATATCATAATCCTTAAGTAACTCTAGCCACCTCCGCTGCCTCAAATTAAGATCCTTTTGCTTGAACAAATGCTGAAGACTGCGATGGTCGGTGAATACCTCACAAGATACGCCATACAAGTAGTGCCTCCAAATCTTCAAAGCATGAACTATAGCAGCCAACTCCAAATCATGTACAGGGTAGTTCTTCTCGTGGGGCTTCAACTGACGAGAAGCATAAGCAATAACTCTACCCTCCTGCATCAATACACATCCAATCCCGACTCTCGAAGCATCACAATACACAGTGTAAGAACCTGAAGCTGATGGCAAAACCAACACTGGAGACGTGGTCAAAGCCGTCTTGAGCTTCTGAAAGCTCTCCTCGCACTCGTCCGACCATACAAATGGAGCACCCTTCTGAGTCAACTTGGTCAAGGGCGATGCAATAGAGGAAAATCCCTGAACAAACCGGCGATAATAACCTGCCAACCCAAGGAAACTACGAATCTCTGTGGCTGAGGTCGGTCTGGGCCAACTCTGAACCGCCTCTATCTTCTTCGGGTCGACCTGAATACCCTCGCTGGACACCACGTGTCCTAAGAAAGCTACTGAACTGAGCCAGAACTCACACTTGGAGAACTTTGCATAGAGCTTCTCCTCCCTCAATCTCTGCAATACCACTCGCAAATGCTGCGCGTGCTCCTCCTGACTACGCGAGTACACGAGAATGTCATCAATGAAAACAATAACGAATGAATCCAGATATGGCCGAAATACACTGTTCATCAAATGCATGAACGCTGCTGGGGCATTGGTCAGCCCGAAGGACATAACAAGAAACTCATAGTGCCTATATCTAGTCTTGAAAGCAGTTTTCATTATATCTGAATCTCTGATCTTCAACTGGTGATAGCCCGAACGGAGGTCAATCTTGGAGAACACTCTCGCTCCTTGAAGCTGGTCAAATAAATCATCAATGCGAGGCAGGGGATACTTGTTCTTCACTGTTACTTTGTTCAGTTGCCTGTAGTCAATGCACATTCTCATGGTGCCATCTTTCTTCTTTACAAACAGAACCGGTGCACCCCACGGTGACACACTAGGCCGAATGAACCCCTTATCCAGGAGTTCCTGAAGCTGATCCTTCAATTCTTTCAACTCCGCTGGTGCCATACGGTATGGCGGAATGGAAATGGGCGGAGTGCCCGGCACCAGGTCAATACCAAAATCAATATCCCTGTCCGGGGGCATGCCCGGCAGGTCTCAGGAAAAACATCGGGAAACTCCCTCACAATTGGGACATAATCAATGCTAGGAGTCTCGGCTCCAACATCTCTCACGAACGCCAAATATGAAAGGCAACCCTTCCCAACCATACGCTGGGCCTTTAGGAATGAAATCACCCTGCTAGGAACATAGTCAGTCACACCACGC
>NW_017674720.1:84602-87139 GCF_001879085.1 Nicotiana attenuata | reverse complement strand
AGCTAATCCTAAAGAGTCTCACTTGACTGCTGTCAAGAGGATATTGAGATATCTGAAGGGGACTACTGAATTGTGCCTATGGTACCCTAAAGGTAGTAATTTTGATCTAGTAGGTTATGCTGATGCTGACTATGCAGGTTTCCTAGTGGATAGAAAAAGCACTTCAGGTATGGATCACTTTCTTGGTTCATGTCTTGTATCATGGGCCACCAAGAAACAGAATTCAGTAGCCCTATCTACTGCTGAAGTTGAGTATGTGGCTGCTGCTTCTTGTTGTGCTCAACTACTGTGGATCAAACAACAATTAGTAGACTTTGGTATAGAAGTGGGATGCATACCAATATTCTGTGATAACACTAGTGCTATAAATATGACAAAGAACCCTGTTCATCATAAAAGGACCAAGCACATAGATGTTAGACACCACTTCTTAAGAGATAACTATGAGAAAGGGTTGATCTCCATAGAATTTTGTGCTACTGATAAACAAATAGCTGACATCTTCACTAAAGCACTGAGTAGAGAAAACTTTGAAAGGAACAGGTTGGAATTAGGGATGATTAAGATCACCTAAAAGATCCAGTTCAGAATGCACAATGAAAAAAAAAAACTTTGTGGTTAGGAGTTCTTAATTCAATGTAAATCTCTAGACTAATTCTTACTCAGTCTCATACTTTGATTAGTATACTCCTGTGACATGTGTTTATATGAATCCTTAATCTCTTACAAAGTTTTTCTATTCTGACATTTGAGGCATGATCAAGGGAAGTTTTACTTGAAGAACCTGGTTCATCAGTATATGCTCATAAGAAAGTTCAGGTATGTTTCTATACTTTGCACAATTATAAAGATAAAATTATCAACCATGAGCAGAAGTCCTAATTACACCAAACTTTCATAAATTCTATCCGTTGAGCATTTGAACCAGTTTCATTATCCTAGGAGTCTAACTAAAACGGGATTTTTTCCTAAAAACTAGCGTCACTCATCTATCTCTAAAGAGACCGGAACTCTAATTTGATTAGACTTCTTATTGACCTCTGAAAAAGCTGCTGTTATAGGCTTAATCATGACCCCTCTTTAAATACACTCCAAACCCTCTCTCATCGTCGTCATTTCACTTCTCTAATTCTTCTGATAAACTCTTCTCTTCTCCAAAAATCCCTAAAATATTTCCAGCAAATTATCCGCCATGACTAATTCTCAAGACAATCCTGGAACTCCTCCACCTATTTCCTCTAATACCTCATCATCAACACCTCTAGTTGAAAGTCCAAAACCCAGATTTCGCAGGCAAAAGATGTTAGCCAGAAAAACTGTAGCATCCGGCCCTCTCAGAAAAGCCTTGAATGAGAAATTAAAGGCTAGTCAAAGAAAAGAGGCTTCATCTGAAGAATCCCACTCAAGCTCTGAATCTGAAAAGTTCATCTCTGCTAGTGAAGGAGAAGAACCTGGGTCATCTGACAATGACAAAAGTCAAGAAAACCCAAGAGAGGTAAACACCTGTTATGTATTTTCTGATATAGCTGAAAAGGTAGATAATAGGTTTGTGCTTGTGGGTGCTGTGAAAAATGTTGAAGAGGCTGAGATTAGTAGGAGAAGAAAGAAAAGGAAAGGGGAGGTTCTTGCTATATGTGGTGGTGGAGAAGAAGGTGGCTTGAAGTCAGGGGGAAGCGGATCAGGAGAAGCTGCTGAGGGACTTGTTAAGATGAGTGAGCAACAAGAAGAACTTGGTTCTTCTGTGGAGGAGACTTTAGCAGATATTCTAAAGAAAGTAGGGGCCAGTTATGACCCAAAGAAGCGCAAGGCGTCTTCACAAAAGACCGCAGTTGCTGACAAACCATCAAAGAAAAGCAAAGTAACATCTCCCAAGACTGCTGCTACTTCTGTACCTAGGGGAAGAACTACAAGGAGTAAAGTAAGGCAAAGTGAAGCAGAACTACAGGAAGCATTAGAGAAGAGTAAGAAAAAGAAGAAGGAAAAAGGAAAGGAAAAGGTAGTAGAAAGTTCTGAGGCTGCTGTAGAAGAGGAGGAGGAGATGGACCTGGTCCATCAAGAGAGAGGCACAACTGAAGAAGTGGTTCCCACTGTCAAACAAAAAAGAACCAAGACTCCTGCAAAGAAGTCTTCAAAGTCTGTGCCTGCTGAACCTTCTTTGGCTGAAAGAACAAGGTATGCTGTAAAGGGAAAACAAGTGAAAATTACTGAGGAAGAAGATGAGGAGTGGAGTGAAGAAGAAGAAAAGGAGGACTCTGAACAAGAGCAAGATCGCTTTGTTATTTTTAGCAGGAGGAAGATATTGAAGGGAAGGCTGCTGAAAGACCTGGAGAAGCCAGGCATGGTTAGGCTGGTAGATGCTTTAGCTGCACAGGGCTGGAAGGACATGGTCCTTCAGATGGATGGGAGACTAGCCAGAAGAGAGTTGATTGAATTTATGGCGAATGGCTCTGTGGAAAATGGGCGAGTAACCAGTATAGTGAAAGGTGTGAAGGTGGAGTTTGATGCACCAGAGCTGGGCAGGATTCTAGACATCCCAA